>NW_009636550.1:305422-317798 GCF_000690535.1 Cariama cristata | reverse complement strand
TCTCTTCTCTCTTCTCTCTTCTCTTTTCTTTTTGTCAGTATTGTCTGGCTTTTGCTTCTGTTTCACTGCTGTTCAGGATGGTATTATATCTGCTGCTACTTCTCTTTCCCAGACCACACTTCTTTCATGCTGATTTTCTACCTTTCCATGGTTGCAAGGGCATTTGCCATCCAGTGCACCCAGCTGGAGGGGGGAAACTTCCTTGTTGGAGGGGAAAAAGAGAGAGTCTTCACCTCAGTCCCTTTCCCATGGCTAGGAGGAGAACTGAAAAGAGCAAGTTTTCCATTGTAAAAGCAAGGAGTGAAGGTTACTATTCCCATGTACATCAACATCCCTCAGACCAGCTGATATCACTACCCAACAAGGAAAACAAGGTCCACAAAAATATAGGAGACAGCTGGTGACAGTCCCTGGAAGGAATTTCAGGCCAATCCTTTTGGCTAGGACAGAAGAAGAAATGAACACAGGAGGTACTTGGGGTTTAATGCAAATCAGGGCTAAAGCATTAAATCTGATGGATGCTGCCATCTACTCTCTTTAGGTTTTGGGATCCCAGGTGGTAGTAAACCCTGATCACTAGTGGCAGCTGCCATTCCTACTGGTTTGAACAGACAAAATGTCATGAGATACCTGCCAAGAGTTCTGTCCACAGCGAATGGTGACAGTATCACAGTATTCCCGGTATCTTCATCTATATTTTCAAAGCAAGAAACACATTTCAAATAACACCTTATAGTGTCACAAAAGCGTCACCCAAGAGCATATGTATTTTAAGAAAAGAAAAATGGATGGAGTTAATTTTTTAGAGAAACATGACATTTCCAAGAGCTGATTATTCCTTGTTCCTCATAAATAATTTGCTTTCTGCCCACATGCACAAAAGGAAGAGCACCAAGGAGTCTCAGGCTTCATCTTCGAAGGCATCCTAGTGGAAGGCTTGGAGACAACACAGCAAGCTTATCTTATTACCCTCACCACTGATGTCTGTGTAGCATTTTTGATATACAAAGTCTGTATCAAAGCAAGCCCTAGAGCCTGTTGCAATATAATTAATGTGATAGGAAATCTTGTACGGGAGCACAGCCAGGATTTTCATCACACTCAAGCCTCACTCAGTAACCACTGGACTTTCGATTCCTCCCTCAGCCACCCACCTTATTTGTCTCTGCTTCCCAATTCCTCTGAAGCACCTTTTAGACCCGATTGACATGATTGTTAGCTATAGTAGCATGCAGGATCTATGATGCACTCCCTGTTTGGAGCAAATTCCTTGCCTGTTGGCTCATCTCTAGCCTAAATCAAGGCTCTCTTATCCCTGCATATGACACTAGCTCGTATAGCCTTGAAACCTCTCACTTCCCTATTCCCTTCAGACATTTTTATACTTAAAGTGGTTCTTCCTTCCTCACCCCTGTCCTTTTCCTCCCAAGTTTGCCCTGTACTTTGGATCTCTCTCTGATAATAAGGTGCATACACTGTATATTACAGCTGTAGAAAGACGAGGGATTTATACATATGGCCTCTTCTAAGTGTAATACACAAGCCTGGATCCTCTCCCAACATCTGCTCTTAGTCTGGACAAAGGGAACGAAAGATGTTATAAGGTTTGTAGCTTGTGTAAGAAAGATCTCATGAAGAATTGCAATAGCATACTCCTAACCCATGGGAAATGGGTATGGACAGCCTCTTGGAATGAGGTGTAGGCTGCTTCATCGTGCAGCCCTAGCTTTTTCACTGCACTCTTTACTAGTAAATAGCAAACAGCATTTGTATTGCTTCTTATAACACCCCAGTGTTGGACAGATGAAAATATCTGCAGCCCGCAACAGAGAGGATTAGTAAAGAGGCTTGCCACATCCTTACAACAAATGGACAGCAGGGTGAAGAAGAGAAGCTGGTGTCTTTGTGTCTGGGGTTACACATTTGTTTATCTGAATGTTTTCTTATTCTTTTGGGAAAACCTGAACTACTACTTTTGCTCTGTTTCTACCTTCTGATCACCAATGGGTCACACCAAGTTGTCACCCCAAGCAGGGTGCTGGTTCACTTGAGCCAAAATCTGCATGCGTAGGGAAATGTAAGCAATACCTTGTTGGCAGTTTTGGTTTAACCTGTCTCTGAAGTAACCCAACCCTTTTCACTTCCCCGTCCCCAGATTTAATGGACTTCTATTCCTTATGAGAACACAAACGTAACTGTGGATTTTCTCACTCTCCTTGTAAGACCCATTACTTAGATAAATTCAAGGGACTGTTGGACTTTATATCCCTGGCTTGGGTATGATCATAATTTCCGCTAGAACAAAGCACATGGTAAATTCCTGAAGTTTGTTAGTCAACTTGCTTTTCACAGGATAAAATGACAATACAAGGTCCACCATAAGGCCACAAGTTTCACAACATCCAGACCCCCAAAAAACCCTTAGATGCCCAGCTCCCATGGGAATCCTGAATATCAGCCCTAATGCATCTCAGGTGGGGTGCCCAAAAGCCAGGGTTACTTTAAATCTGTAACTGGAAGTTCAGACCCCTGTTCAATCTGGTTGGAGCTTTATCTGTCCTTGGCATCCCTGGATATGCCCTCTTTATCCAGCCCATAGTTTTGTCCTCATGGGATTTCAATGCTTCAGACACTCTCCCAGGATTCCAGCTTGTTGGAGCAGTATCTGTGGTTGGACCTGCATGAAGAGTCCAAGCAGAAAACTCACAAATAGTAAGCGAGATGTCTGAGGTGTCTGAGGTGCACTGAACTTTCTGGGTGGGAAAACAGAAGTCCTCACCCTGCAATATGACTATACAGGAGCAAAACCAAGGACAGCAGGACTTCTTTCATAAATACGACTGATCTTTAAAACAACCATTTCTCAGCCAACCTTCAGGCTAGGTATTTAATCTATCACAGAAAATAATGGTCAGTAAGGGTGTTTCTGTCTTGAATGGAGAAGAGTTAAACAGCTGTCTTGATTTTGCCACCACCTCTTTTTTAGAGTCAGGGCAAACTGTTCCATTTCCAGGCCTCAGCTCCCCGTCTGCCAAAGGGAAACAGCAGCTACAAGTCTGTCTGTCCGTCTGTCTCTCCTGTCACCATTCACTGTCTTGTTTATTGAAGCATTTCACAGAAGGAACTAGCTAAGACTTAGTGCAATGACTTCATCTGGGGTCTTATAGGAGTGGCAAATAATAAGAGAGAAGCTGTTTGTCCCAACAAATTGAGAACAAAAGATGAGATGTTGTAATTTGGATGAATATAGAATACTACTCACCTCTTCATGCTGTGGCTCATTTGACTTTAAGAGAGCTGTGCAGCATAGGCACGAAGCAGCTGGATTCTGGGTTGTGAAGCACAGCCCTGAGAAGCAGTTTTGCAGTGAATATTAGCAGCAGAATCTCACTGGTTGTTACAAGCTGTGATCTCCTCTTAGACTATTATTTTATTAAGGAAAAGCACTTTTCTTAGAAATCCCCCTCCCTGTTCCCCTCCTGCGACCTTCCTTCTTGTGTTCCCAGGACTATTTAATAAGGCGTAGCTTTCAAAGGAGCAGAAGCATGACCAGATGGTCTAGCAAAACAGAGCTTGTAAAAAAAGAAAACTTGGGATGCACATGTGTCCCCTTGGAACAACTCTAAATGTGGATTTTGAGGTGCACCATTTAAGGAAAGGCCGAGGGCCTGGACTGTTTTCTAAGTGATATCTACCCAGTCACATATATGACAGACACTTATCCTTTTCATTGCTTGTTGTCTTTTCAAACCACACAACAGTGTCATTGTTCAGATGGCAACTTCACAGCAAAAGGCAATCGTCGCATCCCTCAGCTGGAATTGGCTGCAGTTCAGATTTCAAAGCCCAGAGCAAGGTTTTTTCACTGAAGCTTTTCTTCTGGGAGCACGCTGACAAGCCGAATGGCTTACCCTCAAATGTGCCAGGCTGTAATAAAATCACCAGTTACCCAGGATCTTCTCCAGACCAGACAAAGGTACTGCAAGAGCAGGCAAAACAGATGCCCTGCAAATACCAGAAATCATGTGGTGTTTACTAGGTCTCTCAGCCTTGTTCCTGCCACTCCGCTGGACCAGCTCCAGGTGTTCAGGGTTCACACTGGACTGACTCCAGATTAAACGACAATGTAATAATTTATGTGCTTCTCCATGCTTTGGTTTTAAAACCTACAATTAAAAGGATACAGGGACACAGTAATTTCCTTGCTGAATCAGACCTGTGGGCCCGTTAACGCAGGATCCTATTCATTACGCTGGTGAGTGGAAAGTTGACAACATAGTTCTCTCTGCTCTGGTATTTGGGAAATTGTTGCTCTAAGAAGGATGACAAGGGAAACCTGAATAGTCAGGAGTAAAGAAAAAGAAAACCTTGCTGAGAAAAACAGGGAGCTCCTTCTGCAATACTACTTCTAGAATATTTGTAAACCATGCACGGCTCAGCCTGTGTGTAACAGCACTGTTGGGATAAGGAAAAGAATGGAAGTTCCACTCGGTACATAATTTCCTACTTTCATTAATTACTTACATTTTGCTTCAGAAAAGAACCCCCAAAATCTCAATATTCCCTCCACAATTTCATTTTAGACCCACTGAAATATGTTGGAAATGTCTTATACACACCTAAACACTACCAGAAAAAGAAGCAAAAAGCAAAGTCATTTGGAAAGAGAAAGAACACCTAATAAGACCTACGGCTTAGCTCAGTCAGGCTCCTTTCTATTACTCCTCTGAAGAAAAAACCAAAAGAGCCAAATCATTGTGATTTCCTCAACCATCTCAGTTTTGCCAAAATGACATTTTCCAATGGGAACCAGACTATCAAAGTATTTCTGCCCAATTCTATGTACAATAATTTCTAGAGAGTATCTGTGTGAGCCGTGATAATTAGGACAAGATTTTAAAAAAATTATGTTGCTGTAAGGGAATTCAATGCTTGGACATGGAGTATAAGGCCATGTGATTCCTACCACTCTGTTTTCACCTTCAGTTTTCAAGATGTTGTCTAAGGACAACTACTATCTTATTGTCAGCTGAGAGACTGAATTTATTACAGAGGAAATATATGTATCAGATAGCATCTGCCGTGAAATTTCATTCTTATTCTCTCTTGTTTAGCTGTTTTCTCTTAAAAAGTCATTAGACTGAAAGTAAATGTATCCTTAGTTCATCAGTACAAAGATGACAAAACATAATGGGTATTTATCTTGTCTAGATGCCATTTAAACTTCTATAAATAAGATGAGAAATTATTCTTACCAGCTCAGGAGAATGCTTTTTGGGGAAGATTTTCAGTGCTAACAGCTTTTGCCTATGTGATAAACACTGGGCAGAAGTACTTTCTCAAGGCATCATGATAACCCAGCTGCCAATGCCAACCAGTCTGAGGAAGCTGAGAAAGGAATGAACAAATGTGTAAGCGTGTGTGCTAGACGGTGAGCTCTTGGACAGTCTGAAAAGCAGTGCTGTGCAGCTGCCCTGCCTTTAGCAGGAGCTTCTCTGCAAAATGCTTCTTTCACAGCTATTTCCTACCAGTGGCAAGCTGTTCCTGGCCTACAGCAGCAGTGAATTGCTTCCTTCCTCCTGTCCCTGCACTGGCTCAGCTTCTTGGCCAGAAAGCAGAGGTGTCAGGCTATCTTCTGTCTCTCTTCACCCTTTTCCCACCCAGAAGTTCTTTATGAGCATTCCCACCTGCTCCTCCACACTCGGATACAAGGTTGAGATAATATGTGTAGGAGTATACTTGTTATTCCAACTCCCCAGAATAGGTGCTTTGCTTGACTCAGGCTGGTTGGTCCTGGAGTACAGGGAGATACTAACACATATGAATATAATTCCCACCTTCCCCAATAACACTAATTTTTAAATTTTCCCAGTCCTTTCAATCCTCTTCAAACATTCAGGTTTGGTCCTGTTTAGAACCTGGCTGAGATACTGCCAGCCGTTTACTGAATCAACTCAATTGGTCTGTTCCTATGAACTACCTTGGCACAGCGAGTCCAACTGAATGACACGTTCCTCTGCCGCCTGGAAATGGCTTTCATATGTGACTGAAGGCTAGAAAAGTCCTAATCTCCACACTTCAACGAGCCTCCTCCCATTTGACAACTTGGTATCTCCCCCTGAATGATGTAAAAATCTTATTCTCAACAGTTTTAAGACTTTTCATCTTCACAAAAGCCAGGTCATGGAACATCTTATACTATATGTCTTTAGGAATGCCATAAACCCTTAGCCATTGCCACATCAGGCCTCAGTACCTCGAATCTTGCAGTGTTTATGAGCTCATATTTTCTTTGAAGGGACACAATCTACTTTAAAATCTTGTATTAAAATCACAGATGTCATTACCTGTGCCTGCAATTTACTTTAGTAAAACAGGAATAAGATACACAATCTACTAATTTTTCTCCCACCAGACCAACCTTTAAGTCATTTGCATTTCCGTCCCCTCCAGTAACAAAAGCAGATGAGGGAATTTCCAGCCAGTTCCTTTCTCTGGGCAGCGCTGCACATGCCAATCCCACAAACATTATATTGCAAACATTGCGGAGAAGTATTTTAATCTAAATAAAGATAGGGCCTAATCTGGTGCCTTTAAAATAAATGCATGAACCTATTTTTTTTAGTAATATTTTCTAAGGTTGTTAAAAATGCAGGACATATGCTCATTGATGACTTAAGAAACTTATATTAAGAAAATTCTTATATTTAAGAAGCTGAGAAGATCAAAAGCAGAATGACCAGGATTTATTTCTACACACTATTACTGCATCTTCTTTTATCTGTCTATGTGTCAGTATTTCTGAAAGTGCTTTTCATCACCTTGTTATCTTAGGGCCTGATCTCCATCCATAGCACCGAACCCCACTGAGGTGCCGGGGGCCCTCACAACTTCACTGCTGACATTTCGAGCCAACAGAGCTCACCAGCCCTGAACTGATTTCATCCTTGCCAGGTCTGGCCACAGTGTCATGCATACTGTCAGTAGCTATCACCAAACATCTTTCTGCATTTTCTAAAGTAAGTCAAGACACAGAGAAAGAGGTAACATATCCTGAACTCCAGACATTCCTGAGTTGAAGAATTCACACGGCACACTGAAGGAGTTTGCCACAGATACAAAATCAGGCTTACAAGATCTCAAACAAGGAATAGGTCTGTCACCAAGGTAATATTTCCACTAACCCTAGAAGAACTTAAAAATAAGCTCTTTTTCTTTCCCAGCTTTGTTACCAGTGTATTCCAGCATAGATAGAATAAAGACAAAAACTGTTTATGTAGCCCCATTTTGAGATATGGGAAAGTAAGCAAACATCCATCCTTTTCTGGACCTGCCACCCATGCAAGATATTCAGATACTCGAACCTTGCTCTTGCGTATTAGAAGATGAAGATCAAGCTATGCCTCCCTTTACCCCCACAAAAAGAACAGTGAATTAAGAAAACTCTCGACATTTTTACTATTTAAGTCAAGTATAACACAGATTTTCCTTTTACAAACTATGCCATGGAGCAAGTTCCCTCCTTCGTGCTCGATCAATACTTGTACAGAGACAGAAGGGTTGATTTAGTTTATGGTGATCCTTCACATTGCATGGAGTATTCTCCATCCCTCATCCACAAAAGTGACAACAAGCAAGTACATCCCAAGACATGGCAGAAAAGATGATGAATGTAAAGGTTATCTATTGGAATTATTTTGCCTTACAAAGGAAGGGAGAAATGTTTCCAGCATCGTTAAATTTCTCATTTGTCCACTGCATTTGTCCAGATCATAAGAATCACATCAGGGAAAACAGTAACGACAAAACATCAACACAAAATCGAATAGGAAGGGAGGAAGGAAAGCCTGGTAAAATTAACACTGCTTAAGAATTAAGACTACCTGAGATGTCAAGTTTGACAGCTTCCTTTTCTTTCCCTTTGAAGGGTAGGTTAAGGCAAGTAATGAAATTTTATACACGGTGCAAAGACAGACAGGGAAGGGAAATAAAAAAAATCAAAGGCAAGAAAAAAAACCCACAGGGCCTATGGGATGATGACAGAAAAAAAACATAAAAAGGGTATTCCCTGCAATTGTCAGAGACATGAAGGCACCTGGCACAACTTTCATCGATAAAGGCTCAGACCCGTATCATTAGGAGACAGCTCCCCAGGTTTGAGGCCTAATTTATGATTTTCAGATTGCCAGCTGTGACATAATTCACTGGGCAGCAAGACTGAGGTCAATATACGTTTAAGTAAAAAGGTTTTTCGTAAGCCTGTGGGGTCAATCAGGAAAAGCTGTCATTATTGGATGGGAGGGAAGACGGGGAGAACGGATGGGCTGGCAGGGGGAGGAGAAGTGACCAAGCAGTCAATTCCCGTTAAGTAACTCAGACCATTTTATTGCTAAACAGCAGTCTAGCAACAAAGCACTTCCTGGAGCATGTGAGCCAAAGGATCTGCCCTTTTGGAAAGAAATACTGCACCACCTCTCCTGTCCCTTCTTCCCCATTATCCTCTAAGCAACCTCCTCCCAAATTCAGCTAGGACCCGGATTCAAACCCTTCTTTCAGAGATGGAAGATACACAATTGAAAAGACTACTAAACCACCTGAACAGAGTTCGGTTCAAGCAATCTAAGGGTCCTGTGTACAAGGAAAGTATGATACAGGCCCTACTCGTGCCCTGCATCATGGCTTCAGCACCCTGTCCAAATTGAAAGGTAAGGCCTTCCAGAAAGTGAAGTTCTCAGTTTTATTTATACCTACCTTGTGGCTGCTCTGCTATGATATCATTTATTGTAAGACAAAAAACTTCTACTTAGTAACCATCTATATATTCACATTTAAGCAGTAAGATTCCTTGCGGACTGTTCTAGGGAAAAAATCATGGCATCCAAACCAACTGACACAGACTAGCTTGTGTCCATGCCTTGAAGGATAACACCCTCTGCTGTAGATAGGGTTAATGAAATGTTCCCTAGCCAAGTCTGAAACCTGCAATGTGCGTTTCTGATCCAGGCCAGGCCTATATACAAGAGAAGACAACTCGTCTCTGTGATTAGTCCCTACTTTCTCCAAAAAATAGCTCTAGCAGCTCATGTTCAAGATTCCAAGATGACATCTCGGTCATTAAAGCCAGACTTAGGAGACTGAAGTGGAGACTCTCCTCTTCTGCCTGCACCACCCCAAAGCAGCTGAACCCTTTGCTTAACCTGAAAAACTTCAACAGAAATAGGGCATGGAATACAGAGGAAAAAGTGTCCTGTTTTAGCAAGGAAGGTGGGAAAGGCTGCCGAGGTTGAGTAGGTAGTTTCGATAGCTTTTACTGCTTGTACAGAAATACAAAATGGTGAGAAGAGTTGAGAAACAAAGATAATCCAATGTCATGACTACAAACAAAGAAGAAAAGTATAGAAATCCATCTTCTTGTAGACTGCCTACAGATAGACCTGGTAGGTGGAACACAGGCTCTTGGTAAGACCTCACTGGCTGCCTGCACAAAAACGCCTGGGAAGCTGCTCTGCAGCCAAGCAGGCTTGGAAAGCAGCGTTACTCACCAAGACTGTACCAGGGCTGTTCCAGAGAGCATGGATGTGGCCACTCAGTCCAGCTTGGTTTGGCACAAGAAGGTGGCTGCATAAACAGTGGTCAGAACGAGATCCAAAAACAAGACCATTGCTGCCGCAAGTGAAGATAGCATGACACAAGAGAGACAGGCTGCCATGGGCAACTAACTGAGGCAGGGCATAACAAACAGAGGTTTGCTTTCTAGGTCCAGCCCATGACTGCCGATGGGGCTGGTGTGTCCTAAGAAGGCACTAAAAAAGAAGTCCAGGTTTCACCTGCGAGCAGAAACTTGTATTATGACTTTTCAATTCTAATGCGAGCCCTCACTCTGACTCACCACATAAACTGGTTACTGCTTATACTGTTTCAAATTTACTTTCCCTCCAGTAAACTTCCTTATGTTGGCATTAATTTCTTTTCCTTCTTTGGTTGCTTGAATCCAGCTCTTTACAGTACAGAACTGACCTTTTTTCCCACACTTTGAGGATTCTCTGCTGTGTGTGGGGCTTTGGGATGCCAAGAGCCTCCTCCAGAAAACCCCTTGCTGCCCACATTCTCGGGGGCTTCTGCAGCTTCTTCCTGGGGTGCTTCCATTTCTGTTCCAGGTAGCTGGGTCATTTCTGTAACAAATCAGTGTGAAAGCAACACTTTTAGAAAACCATGAGGCATATTAAGAAAAATATCATAGCACATCCATTTCAGACGTAAGCTGTCTTGAGAAACAGGTATGGGTTGTCAGTTCAGGCCTCCGCTTTGAATAACTGAAATGTAAAGTAGCATACAAGGGTTAGGAGCGTTTGCTTTCAGCGTGGGACTGGGGAACCCAGCTCTTGCACATCCATGATTGACGATTAGATGTACCTATCATCTCTGGGCTGGGCACTGCCATTACATAGCATTTAGGCCAGACTTCAAGAATCTCAGCTGTAAGGTGCACACCAGATTCAAGTATTTTCCTCATTATTATTGCAGAGGCCGTAAGTGGCAAAGCAGCTCATGTTTTCTCCTGGTTTCTAACTTGCGGGAAAGCTCGTTATCAGCAGGGCATCCTTGAAACAGCAACCAAGAGCATTAACTTTTAATATTTAATGTATTCCTCAGGCTCTGGGAGAGCAATGTGAGAAATATCCCGTAAAAATCTATTAGTGTTAATAAAATACCACCCAACAGGTTGTCCATTATCAGCAATTAAAGTTTTCAAAGCAGGTCAGATAACTCCCTGGAATGATTTGTGTGGCCTTTACATCCGCTCTTCTCCTTCTTCCATTTTTTTTCTTTATTAAACTTTCTCAACTCTTTTTTTTTTCCTCCCTCCCACAGCACAGTCTGAGCCCTAACCAGTGAATTATAGCACTAATGAGGTGTTTATACTCTCTGCCCATCAATCACAGATGTGTGTGAGTGAAAGCGCCAGGCGATAGTCGGGAAGTGCTGCAGCCTTTGCTGCAGCCAAAGGAATATTAGACTGTAGCTAGATAAATCCCCAGCTCTTTTCCTTTGTTGCTCTTAGCCTCAGGGCAGGAGCAAATATACTCCATCTGATTTTCTACCCAGCATAAAAATGGGGACATCCTTGTAGCTCACGTACGTAATCTCTGTCCCTCTCATTTCTCTCACTTTACCCCTTACCCACAGCAATGCGTCCCTGGAACATGACAGCCCTAACAACCAAAGGAGCAGCTAACATAGGGTGCCATCAATGAAGGCAATAGCTGCCCCCCAGTCCTCCTATTTCAATGTTTTTCTTTTCCTTGTCGAGGTCTGGCTATGAGTCCCCAGAACACAGATCTGCTAATGTGCTGATGGTGACACCCTGAAGGACCAACATCAAAACTACAATTAGAAATTAGTTAAGACTTGTTTCATTTCATAAAAAAAAAAACCAAAACCAAACCAAAACAAAAACCAGGCTTGGATTTTTAATAGTGAGGCTTTGGCTTTCTCACTGATAATGAATTCATCTTAAAGAAAATTAAAACGAAATAATGAATAAATACCCATGTTTACGGAGAATTCAACTAGCTTCACACCTACACAGAGTAATTAAATGAGGTCTCTGTGGTCTCAATTTAGCATAAACTGGCAAAGAGTGGGACAAATTCAGATGCAACGCTCACAAAGAACTCCTCAAGGTATGTTTACTGCAGCCTCAAAGTTCCTAGGAAGAAGATAAAGAGCTTGCGGCTGGCGTCCCTAGCAGCCTTGCACAACAGTAGGAACTCTCCTATGTGATCTTTAAGGGAGTTTTGAGCAAAGAGAAGAAGCTAAAGGGACTCAGCCATGGCTGCAGGGACTAAAACCAGTTCTTCCAAAGCACCCGCTTCTGTTCTAGTCTGTGAGCAGGATCCTTGCAAATTCGAGTGCCCCACACGTGCTCACCATTTTCAGGGAGTCCAAAGCTGTGTGTGCAACGCTGGCAGCCTCCTGCTCGAGGAGCTGTGGTTTTAACCTTACCTCAGCACATATTAGGGTGGAGCAAGCAGTTTTTTCTCATCCTGTTGAACGATTAGTATGTAGGGCTTTTATATTATTCTTAAAGAAAATTATGTTTTCACTTGAATGTGGTCGATCTCCGTGGTGTTTTCTGGAGCAAGTATCCCTCCCCACCCCCTTGGTTTTTACAAAAATAGCTACCAGCCATTCCATCTTCCCCCCATTGCCACCATATTTATCTCTTCTCCTCCTCACAGGATCCTGTTCTCTCTCTTTCTCTTTCCTGGTTCACGCTCCATTCCTGTAAATAAAGCTCTCCTTGTATTCTGCTCCCTCCCAGCACCCTCAGGTGCAGACCCGCCAAAGGCACTTCTCTCCTCTTGCTCTACAG
>NW_009636550.1:288498-305391 GCF_000690535.1 Cariama cristata | reverse complement strand
GCTGCTCACCCGCTGCCGCATTGCCCCTGGGGCCCACGGCAGCCTTGGGGCTGCCACTTCATCTGGGACAGGAGATTTCTTGTCTTTCCCCAGGTTCATGCCTAGGGCAGAGATTTTTAACTCTTATCAAACTGTAACCTCCTATCATTTTTGTAAGAATGCTACACGTCCTTGTGCAACCAATTCACATCCACCGATAAAAATCATGTTCTCCTTAGTTACTTTTCATGAGCCTCTTCCCAGTTATCCATGGATCCCCTCAGCCTGCTGGTAGAAAAACCTGATGACATTTTCCAGTGGAAATAAAAGCCTTTTGTCAGCCCAACTACTGGGACAGATCCCCAGAGGAACCTGCCAGAGGCTCCGGAGGGACATCTCTACTGCAGGTGGGGATAGCTCACCTTCTGGCAACATCGATAAGCACATCGATAAGCAGCACAGACAACATCACCCCGTGGCCATACTGCTTTTGGTGCTCAAGTAAATGCATCTGAAGGCAGCTGGGGTGCCTTGCCCCCCCTCTCTGCCTGCTGGATAGACATCTGAATTGCTTGGTAGGGAGGAGGAATGAGAAGGGGAGAGAGGGAGACAAACAGACATTGGGTTTTGTGGTAAGCAGTGGGGAGGGGGGACTTGGCAGCTCTTCGTAGCAGAGCAGGAAGTCTTAATACTTGGAGCCAGTTGACTAACCTCACTGGTGACCTTCCATCGTAGGCGCCAGTGCTCTCACACAGGGGAAAAAACCAGAAGGACAGAACGAAACAGAAGCTGAGGGAAAACGGCGCAAACAATCACTGCAACATAGGGATGAAAGGGACACCATGCCCCAGTCATTTGACAATGATATCTATAAACACAGCGGGAGCAGTAGGAGGGGGACAGCAGACTCACTTCCCTGATGCACCTCATAGATTTGATTTCTGTTCTTAAGGGTTAAGTTTCTATTTATGCATCAAAACAAGTGGTTGGATTTTCTCAAGAAATTGGCATGCTGAGAAAATGTGGCTTTGAGTGTCGCAAGGGCTACATGTAAATCATGGGGTAGGTGTGTTGTGCAGTCTCAGTCCTGAATCACTCAGACTGGTGACACGACCTGAGCGCGCTACAGCTCCCTGACTCACATGCCCAGGAAACCAGAGCGTGGGAGGGGAGAAAAGAGAAATGGTGCACAGCCACATCTCACATCTGGGAAGAGAGGAGATGGTCCTCGACACAAGAGTTGGGAAACACTGAATATCCCACAGTTTAGCTAAAGCCCCAGGGAGCTGCTGGGTGAGAATTTCCCTCAAGAACCCAAGTTCTTATAAATCTTGTCCTCTTCTGACATCCCAGGCAACAACAGAACAGAGAACCGGGATGCCCTACTTCACTGTGTCCATGAAGGAGGCAATCTCTTTGCATCCACTTCACATATTCTTTTTGTTGCTAGAATGGAGCACTCAAAATATAATTTGTCACTGAAATATTTTAAATATCTCTTATACCCCATTTGTCCTGTACACAAATTATTATTTATTGTCAAATTTATACAAAGAGTTTAGCAGAGCTTAGCAAATCGTTTCCTTCCATCACAGAAATGCAGCCATCTCTAAGGAGGAATAAAGTAACCACTTAACAACACAACAGCTTCTACAGTGGAAAAATACATAGAAGTGCTGATGATGCCCATGAATGTTCTAACACAATATGTGCAAGCTTGTGCGAGACCGACAGCCCACAAACTCCTCTGGTGAATCTCACTGCCCCCAGGTACCCACCCCACCTGTCTGGCACAGCACTCTACCTTGTAGCAGGGCCAGCAGAGAAGAACGTGCCTCCATGCACACTACAGAGCCTGGGAAAGAGGGGGGAGAGCGTGGGCAGCACAGTGGTTTATGGGTAGGAATTCCATGTTTAGGACAATACTAGGAGTCAGCTGAAAATCATTAAGTTTGGTCACTTGAGTGCTTTTGAAATCCATGCCCCAGACATGAGTCTGAGGCAGCCCTGCTGCAGAATGACTCATGTGGTGAGCATGCAAGGATCATACATGCAGAAGGACCCATACAACAGGACCAGCTGTGTAAGGTGTAAAACAAAATAAAATTTCTAATTAAGGACACTCTTAAATACGCCACGTGTGACACTGGCACTGTTACATTCCACATCATTTCTCCTTCCACTGTAGCCAGGATGGCAAAACATGTACCCTCCAAAGTCAACAAAGGCTTTTTGGACAATGCCCAAGAATCCATGTGTTGGGCTTACTCCAGCAAAGCTCGGGAGAAACGACCAGATCACAGCCAAAGGTTGTATTGCCACAACAGTGGATAAGCATGGAGCCAGCCTGGGCAAGCTAGAGTGAAAGACATTGATTTTATACCTCCAATATAGCCTCTGTGAGAGCTGCTGAATTTTCTCTGCCTGTTGGATTAGACTATGTATGGAAATAAAAGCCGGAATGGGAGCAGGGAGAAGAGAATGAGGGGGAAATCACGCCCCGTAATTTTAAGCCTCTAAAAGGTAGGGATTCAGTCCAAGCTAATTGTTTACGTTCACTTTATATTCAATGCAGAAAGAAATTCCTTGCCAGAATGGAATTTCTCTCATCTTAAATTAGGTGGGGTATGTGTTCCTCCTTACTGTTCTCTGTTAACAAGAAAGGAAACCTAGACAACTAGTTTAGTCTGGATACTTTGCTTAAGAGGACTAAAATTAGGTGAGATGAGTCCTACCCTAAATGTCTTGTCCAGGTGAGTGCGACTTGTGAGCGACAGAGCCAGGAGTGCAGTTTCACTCCCTCATGCCCTGACATACCGTCTTCTGTTTCTGCCACCTTGACTCGCGTTGATCATCACCCAACCCCTTGAGAAATCAAGGCAACTTCTGACATGAGGATGCCAGAAAGTGGCAAATTCTAACTTGCAGGAATAAAGGCAGGAAATTTGGGAACACAGAGATGAGAGGGGGTTGGCCTCACAGTTACTTCAAACATCGCATGCCAGTTGCACGAGGTGGGGACAGTTTCTCTTTAAACTGCCTATTTGTCATATTTCTAAGCTGGATTAATTAGCAGGCCCTGGCTTCTCTCCCAGGGCAGCTGAGCTTTCTTCCCAGCTTCCTCTCACTAATGGGCACAAGAGCTTGAGCCCGTGAACCCTTTCTCTCCTTCACCTTCATTTGCTCTCTGCTCCCCCAGCACACACAGACCCATGTCGAGCAGAGCTCAGCCATTCTGTGATGGAAAACGAAGGCAGCTGCCAACACGCAGGGCTGCCGTCAATTCCTGAGTGCAAAGGAGGTGCAATTCACCTCCTCCGTGCCAGGTTACACCAACTCTGCTATCCGTGACATCCCTGGCCTCGCTCAACAGCTTCAAGCAAACCGCACAGGCTTGCACTGATACAATTAGTCTGCCTCAGTCCTGGAAAAGGAGAACCCATGAAAAACTACACTGAATCCTGCCTCTTCCAAATGCTCACAGATTCTTTCTTTTCCTCTTTCCTTCATTTTTATTTCTGTAATTATTTCTCCCCCTTCTTTTTTCCCCTCTTCCCCCATTAAGAGGGGAAAAACACAAGAAAGAAAACACAGGCAGCCAAATGCTCATTAACATACTTGACCTTTCTGAAGAAAATTAATTCCAAATTCGCACATACCGGCTGTGTTGCTTGGTTTTGTCAAAACGGTGGCATCATTAGAGAGGAGAAGAGATGGCTCAAGGGGACGGGGTGTCTGCCACCTCAGTGGAACTTGCACCGAGTTACTGAGTGCTGGCACAAATAAAGCAATGACATGGGCCATTCTGTCAGCTTTTCACATGAAATTAATCTTCGTTTCGTTGGCTGTGTAAATTTTTATCACCATGGAGTGGGGGGTGATGAATATACCAAAGCATCCTGACAGCTATGGCCTGAAAACTCGAGATTGTCTCAGCATCTTAACCACAGTGGTGCTGGAACAATTCCCCTCTCCTAATGTTCTCCCCGTGTGTGTGCACACGTGCGTGTGTGTGTGTGTGCGGGTGTGTGTTTCTGCCTGTACGTGTGAGCGGTTCGCTGACACTCTCTTTCGACTCGAATGTGCTGTGGCCTGGGAAATGCTTGGGGTTTGGATTTCCTGGCTTGAGGGCAATGGCAAACAAATTACTGCTTCTCGTTCACTCTCCGAGTCCCAGTCCAAAAGCCAGTTTGGATCCCGGCATGCTTTGCTGGGGCTGGCAGGATTTCCTAACTGATGATCAAAAAGAGCAGCTCTGCCTTCTCCTGTGGCTCTGTAGCTTGTTGTTGCTGTTGTTTTTAAGGTGTTTGTCATGTTGCAGTCCAGGTAGGGACATGACATTGTTTGCTGCTAGCAAGGGTGAGAATAACACACACCTCCGCAGCGCTGCATGCACGTCCCCTCCTCCCCAGACAGCTCAGAAACACACACACGCGCATTCACAAACAGAGGCGCTGACACAACCATGCGCCCAGACCTGGCCCTCCCGGCTATACACCCACGCCGACAGGCAGGATAAGCACAAACCCACCCGCACTGTACACTGTGACCCACACCCACAGACAGAGCAACATGTGAACCTGCAGACATCCCAGGATTACCGTTTACTCTGTGCTCTATACTTTGAGACAGATCAGAGACTTCAACCTTAAGTCCCTACAGAGCAGCAGTACAAACTTCATAAAGTTTGTCTTTCAAGCACTCTGATTGATAATGGCCAGAAACAAAATCATGGAGGGTTGGCTGAGATGAATGACCAGGCCTCTGGCCGCTATCACACATGCTGTACTTGGCATCACTCGCTAGTCAAGGGCATCAGCTGCTCTTTTCAGAGCAAGAGAGAGCAAGGCCAAACGCAGTCATCCCCCCTGCACCCAAGCTGTCAGTCAGAGGCAATATGCTCAGTAGGAATTGTGTTGCTTACACTTTTGGCTTCACCAGGAAAATCAGGATTTGGCCCCTGAATGTAAAGCATGTGTCACTTCTCAAATTAGCCAGTGCTTATTTGGTCCTAAAATGCACGTGTGAAAGTCTGGACAGACTGTGCAATGATAGAGGCATATCCCGACATACGTGAACACAGTCTGCAACCCTACCCACAAACACCACCACAGGACTGGCTGAGTGGAAGGATGTACGCACCCATCAAGACATCTCTCTTCAAATGCACATGATGTTCTCATACACACGCCCACTGAGGGTGCACACATGAACATATACAGAAATGGATGTTCGTATTAGTGTATATTTGAAGATAGCTCACAAATAATTGTTACTAAAGTCTTAAAAGTAAACATATGTGGAAATATATAATAGAGGTCAACTGCTAGTTTTAGTTAAGGTATTATCAATCTTAAGCCATTTCATCAAATTCTGCTCTTGAGTAAATCTAAAATTAGTACCAGAGCCCAGCCTCCCTGACACTGAGCCACAGGTAGCTAAAAAAAAGATATATATAAATACATATCCACACATATTCAGGTCTGAAAGCTTTCACAGATTACTGTTCCATGAACCTCTGGTTAACCACCAGTATGATGTGTACTCCCACATGCCGGTGGCCCTTGAGCTGTGGCAGCATAAAAAAAAATCAAAGCCATTTCAGGCTGCTGTGCTTACCTCACACACGGCAACCGTCTTCCTCTGTTTCATGCTTTTTTGGGACAGATGACAGTATTAAATCTTTAGCTTCTTCAGCAGCAGTGGAGAATTCCTGGATAAGTCACCTCCCAAGCAAGCTGAGTTATGGGCAAAGAAAAAAAAAAAATCACAAATAGTTGGCCAAGAGGAGTAGCCAGGTCTTCAGCCTTTATCATGACCTCCATCTAAAAAGAAAGAACTAAATGAGAAAGAATGCACACCACACCAAAAACTACACTCCACTCCAGATTTTTTCCTGGTTTGAAACTGAACTGACTGTCACAAAGTCACATCACTTAATGCCCACCTCGCAGGTGTTCTGATTTTACCACAGTCAGTGTTATGTGAAATCATCGTCAGAAACAGAACACAACCTGATGCTGGGTGACTTTTTTAGCCCAATATTTTAGTCACCAGAATATTGCATTATCCAGATTTGAGTTATCCCACAGCATTTCAGAATTTGGCAAATACTTTTCACTGCAAAAAAATGGGAAACAGCTGGAAAAAGTCAAAGTTTCCTTTAGATTTTTTTCTTAAAACAAAACCTTGCAGTTGTTTCTTTTGTTTTCCCATTCACCTGAGGGGCTCTGTTCAGGATTCCTCTCTGCTTGAAGTTGAAAACTGTATAAACAGGGATTCTCCCAACTGGGGTCTGTAAATAAGCTGAAAAAAACCAACCCTTCTCTTCAGTGTGTGCCTCCCAAGATAATAGGTAGGTAGAAGTCTCTACAGAGTCTGAAGTTCTTCCACACATTAAGTACTGCAAGGTTTTAGACCTGTGATTTGTAGATGATGTGGATGAATCACACAGAACAACCTCTAAGTGCACAGCTATTACCTCCACTGGGGACCATGTTACTGCAGGAGCATTGGCACTAATAACAGCACTGAGAGCATCGTTTGTCCTTGGGCAGATCATCAGAGTCAGCAACTGTGGGTGTCTATCTCATACTCCTTCTGAAAGACGGGACTTGGACAAGGCAGTGGTGGTTGTGACCAGTATGGATACTGGCCACCAGAAAAGGAGGAAATTTCAAATGACTGGATCCCTCCAGCTATGGGGAAGGTAAAACGTTCAGTGGATCTTCAAGGCCAAAAAGATGAGCAAATATGGTCACGATCATAGAATTATAAAAGACATGCAAGAGACTTGGTAGGTCATCTTATCTACCCTGTTCTCCCAAAGCTGGATCAACGACTGGGATCTCCTGAAGAGATCTCAGATCCACTAAATTTTAGCCCAGACTGGTAAGAAGCAAAGCTCAGTGTTTGGTTTTCTTATTTACTGTTTTATTATCAGCCCAATTTCAGTCAAGAGCATACGGACACCCAGCTGACAGGTACCTGGCAGCAATGAAAGCTAACAGCATACTCTGCTGTACCAACGGGAGCACAGCCAGCGCACCAAGGGAAACCGTTATTCCTCTGCAAGTTGTTAGACCCCATGTGGTCTACAGCCAGTTGTGAGCCCACAAGTACAAGGAAGATGCTGATAAACATGAACAAATCCAACAGAGAGCCACCCAGATGGTCAGAGGGCTGAAGCACAGGACCTGGGAAGATAAGCTGAGGGAAGCGAGTTTGTCCACCCTGTACAAGTTTTAGGGGGCACCTAATAGCAGCCTTCTTGATAATGCTGTAGGTGTAGGAAGATAGACTCAGGTTCTTTGCTCAGGTGTGTGGCAGGGGACTAAAAGATATAAATTAAAGGTCAAAAGAAAGGTCAAAAAACTGAGGGAGTGAAGGTTCTGCCTGGGTATAAAGAAAAAAAATTGGGCTATCTTCTCTGATCCAGGAGGTTTTAAACATCTGACTGGACAAAGCCCAGAGCAACCTTTTCTGAATTCCGTGTTGAGCCTGCTTGGATGAGGCTTGAGGTCGGACTAAACCTCGAGATCCCTTCAGGCCCAATTTACTCGTCTCTCCCTCCAAACTCTGCAACACCTTTGCAGGGTGCATAAATGTACCTGTATCCACGCATGCATGTTTGCAAGCGAGAGGGCATGTGTGTACTGGGGCACTAACGTGCATGTATCAAAGAGCAGGTTGGAGTTTGAATGGGTGTGATTGCACGCACTCAAATAAGGGAATTTCTGCCTCTACGTGTATATGTGAGTACAACAAAGGAAAAGTATTTGTGCTTCTGTAAGCAAGTGCATGTGTCTCTGCACTTACACATCAGTGAAATTGCTGCATGAGGGAACGTGTGTATGCACACACACGTGAGCTCAGGAGAGGGAGAGGATGTTTCCAGTTGCATGGAGTTCACAGAAAAGATCTCTGAGGAAAGCTGCACTAACAAGAGCATCCTTCTCCCTCTTGCCAGCCCTTTGTGGCTTGTTGATGTAATGTAGTTTTTGAGGGGGGAAGTCTTATATCTTGAGACAAACCACATACCTCCAGGGTGTGCATCCAGCCTGGAAGAGAGTGGAAGTGAGACAAGAGAACAGTCCAAGTCTCTCTGAGGTGTCATTGCGCGCACACTGAATGCGATGACTTGGTCCCATTGGAAGCGATGGGGTGAGAAGAGAGAGCGAGCTTCCTTGAGAGGGCTTCAGAAAAAGAAATAGGACAATCCAAACACGCTTCCACTTGAAATCATTCCCCATGTACATTCCCAAAGCATCAGGGATCCTCTAATACGATCATAGTTGGAAAAGGTATTCAAAACCATGCATACAAAGAAATGTGAGGTGCAGTATTAAAGTGTGGTGTCAGAATACCCATGTGAAATAACATGTTTGGCATCAAGTGCTCTTAGCCTAAATACTCACCAAAGGAGGTTCTGGTTAATCTCCGATGCTTTAATAACCCTCTTGCCAACCTGGGTAGGAGCAGACAAGCAGCACTCCCAAATTCCACACAGATGAATCACTGGGTAACCTGGGGGACCCTGGTCATGCTGAAGTGAAGGAGAATTGAAACAGATTGCCAAAGAGCAGAAAGGTGGCCTGTGGGAGGAGGAAGAACCAGAGGGGATTGCAGTGCATTCAACAGCATACATCCTGATCACAGTCTGCAACGCACAGTAACACAAGAGGGGAAAAATCCCACCCAAAACCTCCAGCTCCAGACACCCTGTTTGTCAGAGGAATCTGAATTTCAGCTCTGACTTGACTAAGGTTGCTCCTGACCGAGGAGGTTTCCCAGGCTGCTCTGGGAGCCCTGCTGAAGTTCTGCGTTGCTGCAGCTCATCTGCTGGGTTATGATCAGCGAGCTACGTATGCAAGCCAGGGAGCTGTATACTGAGCTCATGTCATCTGATAGGATGGGTGAGGGGGAATTTGTAAGTAGGTGATCAGAATAAATTATTTACCAGGGCACTAAAAGATCAAGGCAGTTGTTTCTAAAGGATCTCAGAGCATCTAAAGCCGAAAGTGTTATGGCGCTTTTAGGTCTACTCCCAGACTGTCAACCTTGCTCCAGCTTCTTGGAATAAATAATTGTCCCGCTTCTCATTCACCAAAAGTAGAAAACCTGTTCCAAAAGTTCCTTGCACACTCCCCCAAGGAAACAGACATGTGATAATTATCTGCTTCTCAAGAATACAGAGCCATAAGAAGTATAAAATTTTTAATTCATATTTTAAATGAGATTCCCTTTTGACGTTCCAGTAGTATGAAAAGAATGAGAAAAAGAAAGGCTTTTGAATATGTCTTTTCAATACCAACTCAGATTCTCACTCCAGGTTTCATTGTAATTCAGTAGAAGATTACACACCTTGATTCACACTTTGGTCCTTTTTGATACCCCCTTCAACTCATGGCCTGTTTCTTCGGTAACGTAGCTGTAATATCAAAAACATCCAGCTTCCCTTAATGAATATGAACCTTCAGGCTAATGGGAGCGAAACTGGGGCCATGCCACCACATTAATATCCATATGGATTGTTTCACCCTTAACCACTGCAAACAGTTTCCAACTCCATAAGAAGTCCCATCAAGTTGGAAACAGGATGCTCCTGAGAGGGTTGTGAGCAAAGGGGAGCAAATTCAGTACATCAGGATTTTAATTGCCACTTTTACATTTTAAGTCATTTACTGTTGGAGAGAAAAATGGCTGTTTCTGATTGCAAAAAGGTTGTACCTCACCCATAAAACTCTATGTGGCCAGTCACTAGAGGGGGCCAGAAAGCCACCTTGTAACAACAGGGGCTGGAAAATCAATGTTAAGGACAAGGACTGGACTTTTACTCTCCAAGTAGTGGACTGAGATGAGTAAGGCAGGCTCCAGTGCCTTTGCTTACAATGGATGCCATTTACTCCATGTATAGTTCCATTTAAATGAATGGACATCTTCAAGAAGAAGAGTACTAGCCCCATGAGTAAATGTGACACAGTTTCGTCTTTAAATAGCAGTACCCTTTTGCTGACCTTCCACAATAATAAAATTAAGTCTAGAAAGACCTCCAGGGTAAAATCAAACTGAATTTGTCAAAATGTGTCAGAAACAACATAGTATGTAGCCAGCCTAAGTTGGAAACATGTCTCCAAATGGGAAAAAGTTGGAGGTCATGGAGGAAACACAGGAATGACGGAAGCCAAGTGAAGTCCATGGTGATGTGGGAGGCATACTATGCAGGGCATCGCATTGCTCCCTTAGGGTCCAAGAAATGTATTGGTTTTGTTTCACAGTAGCATTGAAAAGCTTCAACCTGGCATAGGGTCTTGCCACAGCCAGTACAAGCACACTAAGTACAGGGCAACTCGAAGACTTGATAGGTCAAGCACACAAAAGACGGCAGAATTAACAACAGCACCAAGGGGAAGAGCAGCCATGCCAGGAAAAGAGATTAGCTTTTTGAAAGCCACATTAGTGCTGATGGGAACTTGCCATGTAGATGCACTGCAGGATACTGCCAGTATCCAATTATGTTCTGGTTGCAATGAAAGCATCTTTTCTATTTAACTCCATTGGGCACCACACCAGCATCGCTGACGGTGTCTTCTCCTGCCCACACTCAGTGGATCAGTATTAAACTTCTAATTTTTGAATACTGAATCCACAGCCATGGGGTTCGCTGAAGAAGGACGACCTCTTAAACCAGGTCTCTTGGCAAGCTGATGTCAAATCAGCAATTTTCTCAGACAATTTTCTTTGCTGACTGCCACCAAAAGCATGCACCCCAAAGAAAATGACCACCTCGAGACCCACAAACCCACTCACTAAGCTCTCTTTACATGCAGATGTCACCAGGCACACTGGAGGGAAGGAGTGACATTCTGGCTACATTAAAGTCCATGAGGGTTTTTGCCATCAACTTTTAAGTTTTTCACCCTTTGACCCACACAGACAAGGGACATTCCTGGTGAACTTCTAAGGGTCTTCTAAAAGGTGACCAAGAAAGTCAAGTTTCCTATGAGGAAACACAAGTTTCCTATGAGGGACTCCATGGACAATGTTTAGGAATCCGCAAACTGAAAACCTGCTCTCTGTTTAAACACAGCTCTGAAATTGCTGTTGTAAAGATACACCTTGTGCTAAGAAGGCAAAGGCTCTCTGCTCTCCTGCTGGACAGCCCTTCAGTTTAGCCCTTCATTTGCATAATACTCATACTGCAAGGCTATGCCATTAAAAAATGTGATTTAAGTTACGAAAATCTGTCAGTGACAAGAAAGGTAAGATTTGCTTTTCAACTCTTTTCTCTTCAACTGTCATTAAAAATGATTCACAATAAAGCCAAAGTCTAAGCAACTACACGATTAGAACTGAGACCCACCATAAATTACAAGGCTTTCCTTTCTGTTCTTACCTCGTTGTGCTGTATCAGGTTACCAGAACAGAATAACCATATGAATCCAGAGACAGCCAAGTCTGATGACCAAAACTCAACTGCTACTTGCTTAAAAGCCAAGTGATATCTCAAGAAACACATGTTGGTTGCATGGCTTAAAACAATGGATCCTTGTAGAAAATCATAAACCTCTAGTCAAAAAAAAAAAGTTACATTGTAAAATGACATTTACCATAAGCAGCAGACTGTCAGGGCACTGATACCATGCACCGCAATACTTCTCTAGGGCTGCTCAGCAGAGGAAATGAGAAAAAAAGAGCTGAGCATTTCAAGCATTCACAGGGTATTGAAAGAGGATGAACAGAGAACGCTTTTTCTTCTAATTTCTTTCCCAAAGAGAAAATCAATGAATATAGAAAGTGGGGGAGGACTAAAGGAGAAGGGAGGGGGGGGAGAGAGAGATATTTGAAAAGTGTCCTACTTTTTTCTTAAAATCAGAAAACATAGAGGTTTTAGTTAGAGCTTAGAAGATTTTATTTTGGAAAAAAAAAAAGAAAAGAAAAGAAAGAAAAAAAGAAGAGAATCCAGAAAATCTGGGACTTGAATGGAAAGTTAAGATTTGGAAAGCAAAACCTTCTCATAAATATAATTTTAGTAAAAAACGATAAATAATAATAGTGTAATAATAATGTTCTATCCTGATAACTATATCACAGCCCTATACTTATTCAAATGCCAACTGCATATCCACAACCACTAGGCATCTTCAGATGACATTAAATAGGTTAGTAAATGTATTTTGCCAAAAAGAAGTGTGTGTGTCATTTTTAGTTCAAGGAACATTAATCCCCAGCAACACTAAAATACAAGATCCTCCGCGGTCTTTTAAGGCGAGAGATACAAGGATGTAACAGGCCAGAAGAACTGAGACAGTTCAGATAAAACAAAAAATCTCCTGTTTCTCTTGCGCATACTAAACCCAAACACAAACCTTAATTTTATGAAGTTCAGAATCATTTGTTTCAAGTGTCATCAGTTCTTTTTTCTACCCAAACTGGAAAAGGCAAAAAAAACAACCAAACAAAAAAAAAAAACCAATGCAGAAAAGACGTTTTTGCTTTCCATCTCTACAGAAGAGTCAAGGAGTTCTTGCCTAAAAATCTCTTTGCATAAAATCAATGCCACAAATCTGTAAAGGTTGGTAAAGTCCACACCCTAATTTCACAGAGACTACATATGATACCCAGTGCGTGTACTTGTACAGCAATTAATGGATTTTTCTCCACCGACAGCATGTCTGGATTTGGCCCTCAGGTTCTCATCTTTCTGAGGCTGGTACATACTCACTGGGTGCACAGGGCGAAGTGTTACTGGTTCCCTCTGCATTAGCCACCACTACCGAATTATTGTTGCCATAGATACTGCTACAGTAACATTATAGTTTCCACAAAGATGCTTCAGCAATTTACTCTGATGATTAAACTGCAGCCATTTATTGCACAGAATAAATAACAGGGCAACGGTGAATTATGGGGCTACGACTCCATCGATGGGTCCCAGTGACATCATAAACCACAAGAACCAAGCTCAAGTCATCAGAACTCCCGAGATGGAATTATAAGCTCCATCATTCAAACTGTGCTCTTTCAAGATATTTGATATAATATATGGAGCCAAGAAAATGAAAGAGAGAGAGGTAGAGACAGACCGTCAGGCTCTCAGGCCAACCACGTACTCTCCTGGCCACCACGAGTCCACAGCCAAGATTGGTAACAGCTGCCCCAGCGCATGGGAGAGACAGACTGCCAGGCATTCAGCACAGCCAGGTATGTGTCTTTTGGGGGGAGTGCTACTCAAGATCAATGCTGCCTGTGGGACTGCATGGCTCAGCACGCAAGCAGGGTTCTGAACCTTGCAGCCTGCCAGAAGAATCTGGATTCCCAACAAAGGTCTCTGGGAGCACTGGTGTTGCAAACTATAAAGAGAAGAATAAACACACATGAAGTACAGACTTCTTTGCTAGTTCCTTTTTGTTCTATTGGACGGAGCAGGGTCACCTCTCTCCTAAGGTCTGATGAACCCCAGAGAGTGGGCTCAGGTTTTAAAGAGTTAGACCAATCTCACATCTAAGCACCAAAGGAGCATTATGATGTTTGCCTTGTGGCTCTGCATCCCAATGGTATCAATGAAGGATCTTTTTTTAGAACAGACCAAGGCTATTTGCTGGCCAAGAATTTTCTTCTCTCTTAGAAGGATATGGGGCCAGGTTCTGAGCAAGCTGTAAACTGCTGACATTGATTTAAATGAGCTGAGGCTCTGGCTCCAAGCCTACTGTGCTGGGATAGCATACACCTGCAGCTGATGACTGCGGAGTTTGAATAACATTGATCGCTTTGTACGTTCTGGCCCATTAGATGTTATTTAAAATACCGAAGTATCAGAGAACAGAACGATCTATAAGATCAGTGATAGCAGATGGATCTTCTCACTCATAAAAGTTGTTTGTTTGACTTCAGTGCTTACCAAAAGTTGTATTTAGCAACTAGCAAATGTGAAGCTTCTTTTTCTATTTTTTTGAAAGCTTCACGCAGCCAGCTTTTTGTTTCTTGATGCGTTTGATAACACAGAAGATGTAAACCAGTCATTGCGGTCTCACTTTCCTTCTTGAAAGGCTCTTCAGATTGAAAAAAAAATAATCCCTGGTGGGAAATCGCAATAGAAATGCCAAAGCAGTACTGGACTGGGACGAATGAAATGGTGAGCTCTGCCTAGCCATCTTCTCCCTCTCATCACCATTTCTCAAACTGAACTTTAGGATCACGGAAGTTAAGACCCACTCTTGCTCTAGTGATTCCTCTTTAAATATATACTTCTGGGTAGCATTTTAAAAATCACTCCTCACTGACCTAAAATGTGATGCTATTTGAGGTCAACGTTATATTTTCCATTGGGGACAGTTTGACCAACGTTGAGTACTTTTAAATCCGTCCATACATATGTATACTTTTTGAAAGAGAGTGTACAATGATACATGTATCTTAGTGTACCATACTAGACAGAGACAAAACCACATTTTTAATAGCTTTCTATATTGATTTCAGAACTACTTCTCATGTGACTGCAATGGCAGACTGTAAAAACTAAAGCTGAGCTTCAAAAACGCTGGGCTTGATTCTAATCTCATTGTAAAATGGTAACATCTCCAATGAAGATAATTACCCTAACGTAAATGTGATCAGAAACAGGTAATTTTGTCTCATTGTGCTCCTCTTTTCACCTTCTTTCAGATGGGAAGTCATGTGGAGATACAATTCAGAACTGTTCATACCTTTTTCAAGTTGGCCAGAGTAACTCTTTGGAGCTGCATGGGCCTGCCTGTATCAGGTCTGAATTTACTCCTCTTTATCTCCCTTCACCTCCTCTCTCTGTGTCACACATACACACCCATTTCAGGTTCTGTCTCTCCTGTTTGCCCTTCCCCCTGCATTTTGTGTTTGTTACAAAAGGAATGCATCAACTCAGATGAGTCGAAGATTATCATGAGCAACCTTCCCTTCCGCTGAAGAACCCAAGGACGGTGCAACACTTCTCTTACAGCACCCTCTCCATTAACAAACACATCCCCACATCAGCTGTTTAAGCTGATCCGAAGGGCAGGCTGCTGTTTTCTGCTTTGCTGTAAGTTTATTTTTCAAAGGATGGGCCCTTTATTTATATTGCCTTACAGAACAGGCAGGTTTATGTAAAAAGCTACACAGCAGAAGGATGATGAATTGCTATGGTTAATTAGTAATTTACTAATTGCATATTCTAGCAACCATCCAGGATCTATACAATACTAAACACAGCATACGCCATCTGGAAAATGGAATAGTGTAAAAAGAAGAAATGAAGGAAAGTATTTCACAAAGGTAGCACTTAAAGCTCTCTAGCAGCACTGCAGTGGGCAAGATCTTAGGAACACCATGGAAACGGTAATTTTACTAATGGCATAAATGCAGATAAGATAGTGATGACAACAAGATTGCCAGCAGACGTTCCCCCTTCATGTAATGAAGAAGTGGCCATGTGTATAAGGTGAGACTACTGTCCATGCCACCACAGAGCACATACTTTGGGGCCATTTCTAAAGGGACCAAAATTTTTAGAAGAAAAGGCAAAAAGCAGAATCACAGCCTTGAAGTTCAGGACAGCAGGCTTTGGCCTTTTCAAGGATCTACTTGGAAGAATTGCATGGGACACAGTCCTGGAGAAAACAGGGGTCCAGAAGAGCTGGTTGATTTGCAAGGATCATCTCCTCCAATCTCAAGAATGGTCCATCCTGACAAGTAGGTAATCAAGCAAAGGCAGCAGGAAGCCTGTGTGGATGCATATGGAGCTCCTGACAAAACTCGAAGATACAAAGGAAGAATACAAGAGGTAGTAGCAGGTCAGGTGACCCAGAAGGAATATAGAGAAACTATCTGAACATACTGGGATTGAGTTAGTAAAGCCAAAGCCTATCTAGAGTTTAACGTGGTGAGGGAAGTGAGGGGCATCAAGAAGGGCTTCTACAGGTACATCAGCAGCAAGAGGAAGATCTGGGAAAATGTGGGCCCATGATAAATGAGCCAGGGGACATGATGAAAAAGGACATGGAAAAGGTCAAGTTGCTCCATGCCTTCTTCACTTTCATTCTCTACTGGTAAGTCCTGAGCAACCCGATCTAGGGGATCCTGCTTTGAGCAGCCCATTGGACTAGAAGATCTCCATCAGTTTCTTTCAACCTCAACGATTCTGTGATTGTATGAACGGAGCAAAGGAAAAACACCACTTTAAAAGCACTGTCTGTTCTACTGATGGTGAGGAAATCAGGCCTGAATAAAGGAGATGCTTCCACAGAGAAGGATGCAGGATTTAAGAGATGTGAGTCTCCTTCTCCTTAGTTCCACACAGAGACATACAAAAATCAAGAATGGGTCTAATTAGGTACACCAAAGGCAATCTCAAGCTGAGTTGCCTAGTGTGTGTACGTTGTGTATGTGCAACACAAAAGGAAGCTGGAGGAACTAGTGAAATATGGCGTACTCTTTAAAACACAGAGTCTATTGTCTCACCTGACCAAATTTGCCTTAATCAGGTGCTGACTCCATTTCACCTTTTGAACATGAGCTCCTAGATTTGCAAGGCACGCAGTGAACTTTACCAACAAGCAAGCAGAACAGAAGGGGAAAAAAAATCCCAAACCTGAATTTCTTCTTACCTGACTGCTCTTTCACTTTAGTCCCTTTGCCCAGGTGACAAGATGCTTTCACCTCACCAGAAAACAAAAGAACACCAGTAGAAAAATCAGATGCTACTAGGATGAAGTGGGAGCAATGTAAACTGCCTGTTGCTCTGTGTGTCCTTTTCTTCTCTTTCTTTAATTTCAATTTGCAAAGACAGTGAAATGGAAAATGTGCCTCTAATTATTACCCCTCTGTGCTTCCTAAAAGCCTCTCTCTGAACTTTTAAGTCTCCTCAAGTTTCAGGTCCTCTTTTTCTCCCTCTCTCTTTCC
>NW_009636550.1:267297-288467 GCF_000690535.1 Cariama cristata | reverse complement strand
TCCCTTTTTCTCTCTCCCTCTTTTTTATTTAAACTAATCTAAAAAAGCTATAAAAAGCCTCTGACACTATAAATTCCCTTGTAAACTCTGGTTTTATAGGTTTAATTGCCTCATTTTACTGCTTTGCATGCTTTGTTCCTTCAGTATTTTAGAGAGCTGCCCCAATATACATGCAGGCAACCAGGGGAAAGAGAGACCATCTCGGAGCCCTCTACTAGAATTCGGATGTGGTCAGAGCTTCGGCATGGTTAGCACCCTATGGAGACTGAGCCTTGAAATAGCTCCACTCAGGCTCATGCATGTGGGAAGCTGACCCAGACAAAAATGGAGAAAAACCTCAGCACTGGGAAGTTCAAGTGTCCCTTGACATGGGATAAAATCATGCTCACAAGCCTTCAGGGTATGAGAAAACCCACAAAGAATCTCTTATAGGGGAAGGGGTGCTGGGGAAGGTTCTTCTTGGTATTTCTGTTACATGAATAGTTTCTTCCCTGAGCATTGCCAAAGCATAGTACAAGAATCCCAAGGACTCCTAAGCAAGTAGGATGGGCACTCCTGTGCTAGCTGCTGTACAAACAAGGACAAAAAAGTGAGATCCCAGATGAGAGAGCTTCCTGTCTAAACAACTATCCTCTTCGAAGAAAGGCAAGAGGGGCAAGTATGAAAATCCCACCAAGAATCCTCCTTGGTCCTTCATAGTCTCTTGATCAAAGAGACTTTTTGATTGCAAAGCCTTAATGTCCAAGCAATCAGCAAAATCTGCTTTTGCTTTGAACACGCACATTTCCTAATTATGTCACTTATCTGTTGAACTGGCTTCCACAGATTTTAACTAGACACTGTGGCTGTCATGTGCCTCACCCTGCGTGGTGCCAAGAGGAGAAGAGATGCATGAGGACTTCATGTGGGGAGCTAATGGGAACCTCTGGGTTTTTTCTCAGGATTGGATTTGTCAAATGGACTTCCAGAAATGGACCACATTCACGATATATGTTTTTTCTCATTAAAGAACATATACAGCATGTTTCTGCGCAGGTATTGCCTACACACAGTCATCCTACAGCAACACTATGGAAGCTTCTTTCACTGCCTTGAGCCTTGGATCCAAGACCTTCATGGCCAGCAAAATCAGACAGCACAGTCTACTGCAAAAGGGTAGGGCACTCTTCCCCTCAAACAATGTTTCCAGAATCCATTTCTTGGCTCCCAGAAAACATGAGATGACACCCTTGGTTTCATTTGAGTCTAGAGATTTCTTTGACTATCATCTAGTGATCTATTAAGAAGGACAGACTATGCAGAATTTTATTCCTGAACTCCTTCCTTTACCAGTTCTAATTCAAGCATGGGAAACAGAAAATACTAGAAAAAAGCGAGAAATAAATGAAAGCCTAAAAGCTTTCAAAAAGTTTGGTTTTGGCTTAACTGAGGAAATGGTAAAGGCATCCAAGTGTGGGTTTTATTGGCAAATTAAGTTTTGTTTGTTTTTTTCTTTCTCTCTTTTCCTAAAGAGGCAAGCTTGTGAATCATGATGTGTATGCATCTTGCACTAATTTTTGGTTTACCGTAACTTCAGAAAATGTTGAGCATTCTTAACCAAATATGAGAAAGAAGTCTCAAGATTATTAAGTGTCTGTAAATTACTTAAATACAGGTCATCCAATAAAGGAGCAAGATATAAATTTGTTTCCCCATGCTTAATCTAAACCATACAGAAACTTAAATTTCTTTACGCTGTTCACCAAGTTACCAGTCTCTAAAATGCTTCCTCCAGCTCTGGTTACCAGGGAAAGGGACATATACGTTGAGTGAAGAACTGAATCTGCTTTTTGTAGTAACTGACGTAAAAGAGTAACAACCTATTCATTTTTCCAGGTCACTTATGATTTTACAGACCTCTGCTGTATCTCTCCTCAGCTACCTCGCAGACTGAAGATCCCTGGTCTATTTAATTGCTCTTCATAAATGTGATGGTTTTCCCTCTCCTCTGGATTTCTTTTCTTAAGTGGGTCCTGTGAAGAAGAGAGAAGAAACATTCTCTATTCATGGAAAGGGAATTTAATAGTATGTGTTCATACACACGCTATTCCCTGTGAACAAGCAGATCCTGAAAAAAATACATTACTCGTTTTAGTCACTAAATTGTTGGCAGCAGGGCAGGCAAGAGGAACAATGATGGAAGCCTCAAAAGGGAAGGGAAGAGGAAGGGGAGGCACTTAGAGGATCAAAATCTGGAGGAAAAGTATGTTTCAAACAAATGAACTGAAGAAAGAACTTGTTGTTGGTAAAGCTGATCCTTCATGCTGCCCTGCTATCTTGTAAAAGGAGTTTTATTTGCCTTTTTGTGGGAGTCCTGGGAGGAAACTATTAAAGGAACAGGCTTTAGGCAGTTTGTGGGGATGTGTATATAGGCATTTGCGTGAGTGCGTGTGCGTGTGTTTGGGCGTGCATGGCTGTGTGTTTTCTCCCTCCCTTTTACAAGGGCCAGTTAGGTCACAAGGTTAAAGCCAGAGGGGACTTATTTTGTGTTGTAAGAATTTTTACAAAGTGTAAAGGATCAAAGTAATTAGCTGAGGGTGAGAGCCCAAGACTGTCAGAGAAGTAATGCAGCCCCTGCCCGAGAGTCTTGATTGCAGCCGGCCGGACTGAAACTCCAGATACTGGGAATAAGTTAACCAACAGGTCTGTGCAGCACAGGGTGTGTTGCTAGATATGAAACTTGTAAGGAAGAAGAAAGACAAAATTTTGGATGGAGCGACTGGAAAATGTTCCAGAAATTTGGCTGAATGAAGCACAGGAGCTTTTAGGTGCGAACATTTTAAAGCCAGCTGTCTGCTGCTGTGAGAGCTGCCAAACCACGCTGGCACTCTTTGGGGAGCAGGTCATTGCTTCCTGCTTCCAGCTGGCCTGGAAAGATTATCCAAAAGCGAGTCAGGACTCTCAGTCCAGTTATTCAAAGCAAGTAAGCAAGAAGGAAACGGGCACACGGGGTGATGAAGCATCAGCATCAAAATAGTGGATCCTGGGGGGCAGGTCAAACCTACCTGAAAGTGTCAGCCAAGCCCTATACTACTGAGCATCTTTGTTTTCTGTGCTGGCTCTCTGGGCTGCCTGTTCCTCTTGGGATGCTTTGCCCTGCAATAAAGTCCATCCAACAGCACTGCCACTAAAAATGACCAAGCCACAGTAAGTCTCTGTAGTGTCTGAGCAAAGAAACATCTCCTATGACACCACTGTCCTGGGCTTCCTTGTCAAAATGTACAGATCAAGAAGCATCTGAGTCACTCTCTTCCAGATCCTCCCAGCAAGGAACGTTCCCTCTAACCTCACATTGCTCATCTTGAGAAAGAACCTTTGATGACATAGACCTTCTATGTCTATTAAAGTAGCTTTGGCTTTTATTCCTAGAATGACAGGGGTATACGTGCACAGTATTCACTTCACAGAAAAAAAATCAATTGCTATTTACATTGCACAATCTATCTGGTTATCTATTGCTCCAGGTTCCCTTTTTTTCCTATTGTACAGACCAACATCCAATATCGGGAAACACATGCTTTATACAAGTTTTTAGGAGAAGTACAACAATGAGACAAGATCTCTAGACAAAGAGACTGCCCTCCCTATGTACAACTGCCTCAACTCCAGGGGTGGCTTACACATGTAAAATGCCAAACTATAAAGCACATAAACAGACTACACCACTGGAGAGCCTCCAAGTCCCTGGACTCACCCACATTTTTGACTGGCAGTAGTAACTGAGAAGAATGAATTATATCTTGTCTTGGAAACAGAGACCAAAGTCTTCCAGATGGCCACAGAAGAACTTGCTGGGCACTGTACAGTTCATCTGGCTGGGCCACCAGATCCCTCACCTCTCTCAGACTTGTTCAGCAAAAAGCTCATTAGCTGCCACTATTAGAATTCAAGGGGATAGGAAGGAAATACAGAGTGAGAGTAGAAACCCCAGCTATCTCCATATCACAGCTGGTGATAAACTGTACCCCTTCTTCACCTGGGGTGGCAAAAGGAGGTGGCATTTCTACACCCTGCCTGCAGCTGCTGCGAGAAAGGCAGACATTTACTCAGGAAAAAGCTTCTTTTTTAAACTATGGCATTAGCTTTATTAAATGTTGGTAATCTACATTTTACCTTGCCTCCCCAAATTACGTTCATCTTTGTGAGAAAAAAAAATTGGATGCCTAACCACAACTTTGGCTCAGAGCCGCCTCCTGTCTCCAGCCCCTGCGAGGATGAGTTAGTGCTTTGTAGCTGTTATTGATCTCCAGGCACAGATTGTCTGGCTGCACGGGCCTTGTGTCTCCTACCCAGCACCGCTCCACCCACCTGAGATCTTCCTTCCCTTGGCGTCCCCCTACTTTTGAGCCTATTTGAGATGCAAAATGTAGAGCTGGCAGGTGTGGCTCCATGATGGCCCACAGCCATTTATCACACAGTTCTCAATAAGCTAATAGCCCTAATGTGTGAAAATTGATTTCTGGGGTGAATGCAAAAGTCCCAGTGATTTACACTCTATTTCCAATTGATGAGGCTCAATTGATTTCAATGAGTACTAAAATATTTACCATAGTGAAAGGCAGGGGGAGGGTGTGTGGTGAAGGACTGGGAACGGGGTCATTATTCACAGAAAGGCATCTCAGCAGTGCTTGTAAACAGCACCGTCAGCCTGTGGAAGGGCCCATCAGGAAACGAAGCATTTGGTGTAACAGGAAAACTACTTGGTCAGCATTAAGTCGCCAGAAGAAGGAAAGCAGTGACAAAAAAGAAGGAAAAACTGGTGTGTCATAAACACAGCCTTCCAGCTTTGGGGTGAGCTAAGGTTCTTGTAACTCCCCTGACTTCTTGGAGAAATAACCCTGGGAAACCACCTTTGATGCTGTGTCCTGCCAAGGCCAGTTTGAACTCCAGCTGCCTTTTCCCTCTAATTTTCACAGGCTCCATGACAGCAAGGCTATGCTCAAGGTTAATGGAAAAACAAGGTCCAGTGAGTGTCCTAAATGCCTAACCACAACTGCTATCTGCTCTGAAAGTGAAATCTCTCCAGACACAGCTTCCCATAAGATATGTGTTTGTGCTCCAGTTCGACGGTCAGGACACCGCAGAGGCAGCCACGGCATGGGACAATACTTCCCACTACCTCATCCCCGAGTGCCGGTGTCCACCCCCCAATCATCCTAGCAAGGCAGACCAGTGCATTTAGGAGATGGTGGAGAAGGGAACGGGAAAGGAATGAAAGTTGAAGCACTCTCACAGTCTACAAGCTCCCTTGCTTGAATTTTCCTGAGCCCCATGGAGGACGTATCATCCTTTTCCCCAGTCTCTCCTTCCACCTGAGCTTGAGCCAACAAACTCAGCTCTCAGCTCCCACTGATCTTTCCCAAGTCATCCTACCCTTCCCCTATTTATCATTCCTCCCTTTACCTCCCCTTCCCTTGCCTCTGTAGGGTGAAGTTCTCATTCACCAGATCAAAGGTTAGCTCTTGTCAGACCAAAAGCTTTGAAATACATCTCAGCAACTAATAATTTCCAAGTTGGGAGCTGACTCTGTATCTTTCTTTGTCACTCAAAAGAAATTCAAGGTAGAGGCTTGCAAGCATTTCACAGAAAACGCTGAAACCCAATCTTTTAGCAATGGGGTCAGGAGAGCGAGTTCAGATCTAGATCTAGGTGTGAAACTACCAATAGTCACCAGGTAGCAACTTTTCTATAAGGCAAGGGACAGCTGTGCAAGGGGGCTTTCACCCATCACACACTTGCACTCGACCCCTTATCACGGGGAAGTGGAGATGCTGCCCCATCACAGCTTTCACAGCCCTGCCTGCACTGGGACTGCATCTGCACCTGTAAATCTGACAGCATTTGAGCCCATATTTCTGGGTCAGTGCCAGCATATGGAGCCAATATCCCCCCAGTCCTCAAGCTTATCATGGCATGATCTATTCTGAAATTATCTCTTAGCAAGTGGTGGTATATTTCCCGCATAGGTCTGTCTTTTCTGAATTTTTGAAGATGCTGGCATAAGTAGAGTTTTTCTATTTCTTGTCATCCACCTACTCATGCTGCTATTCACTCATAATGACAAAAGGCTCTGGGGACTATGAAACATCCATAAATAAAGAGAACACATTCAGCTAAAAAATAAAAATCCTATTCCTACCAACTTCCCAAGACAGCAACGTCAGAAGATGAGGAGTATGACATGCACCAAGCTTAATGTACAGAGTGCCGTGACAGAGCCCCCTCCCAGATTGACCACAGTAGCCCGCTTTTAGATGTAGTGCCAGGTTCTCAGCTGATGAAGCTCAAGACCACTTTGCTCCAACACCCAAATGAGAATCTGCTTTACAAACATTTGTTAAATCATTAAAGGGAATAGCCAGACTATGAGCCTGAGGACACCTCTTCAGATAACACAAAGCAAGAGAAGCCAATGGAACCGTATCAGTTTAGAGCAGGTGACTCACCGAAACTTTAAACTTACTTAAAAAAATTCTTAGCAAACTTTCAATCTGCCAGCTGCAAAGGAACCTACTCACCACTATTTACATTATTCATGCTTGTTGTTCTGTTCTTCTTGGAAAGTGCAAATGAAAACACCAGCTTTGCTTTTCAGGAGTTTCATCTTCCTGCCTCAATGCACCGTCCAGTCGGACAGCTAAGAGTTGGGGCTGAACGCTGAGAGCATCTCACTGCCGTACAGGTCTTTGTACTAATATTAAAACCTAGCCCTTTACTTCTCAATATACTAAATGGAAACAAATTCTTCCTTGCCTGTTTTCTTCTCATCCTGGCACTCTACGGCAGATCCTTCAGCAGAAAGAAGTTATTTGCCCAAGCAAAAATACTTCTTGCTGCTAGAAAAAGTCTCTTGCTAGCACATTTGCTCCTCTCATTTCACTGCACTTGAAATGGCAGAAAAGAAGAGATATTAATGCTGTCATCAAGTGTTTTTTGGTCAGCTACAGAAGTGATGAGTTCAGTACAACAGCTAATCTTCTCACTTATCCTCAAATTTTCTAGTTCCCTGTCGTAGATAATTCATTACTCCTCTTCTTAGTATAAACAATTCAAATCATCCCTCCCATGCAAACTCAGGACATAAGGATGTGTCAAAAAAGAAAAAAAACAAATCCACAACACCCACATGTCTAGTGGTCAAAACCAAAACAATTCAGATTCCAAGGTCCCTTTTTCCTCTGCCACTGACCTACTTTATGACATCTAATGGAAGTCACTTCATCTGCCTCTGCTCACTCTCACCTTTCTGAGAAGCTACAAATGTGTTGCACTTGGAAAACTTGGTACAGTAAGCTCTCATCAGTGTAAAGCAGCACTATTGAATTGTGAATTCAAATTGTGAATTGTTATTCACCCTCACAAAATGATGATGTAGTGTTTAATCAGCAAATGTCCCCATTCGAGCTTTCTAGGTGAAAAATGATACGCAAGTGCAAAGTGTTTTTTAAAAATACTGGAAATACATTTTATAAATAATAAAAGAGGAGAAACTTCCATTTTAGCCTATGTCTGTTCCTCTGGCCATCCCCATTCCCCTTTCTCCTGCTCACTCTGCATAGCTGTATAGAAAATCAGAATTCAATCTCAGCAAATCCTATTGACTGTCTCCTGTCACTCACCTGATTAAAGGTTCCACTTACATCCAAATGGTTAGAGCCATGACTCTGAGCCATTCATAAAACTCATATTGAAGGATTAGCTTTCACAAACTTTGCCTTAATGATTATGCATTCTATTGATCAGTGGGGGAAACTATAAAAATTGACACCAGAATAAACTTTGACGGACTGCTCTCACTCAGCAGAACTAGGATCAATTTGAATCGACCAGGATGATAGGGAAGGGGGGAAAAACAACCTCTCTCCATTAGCTGGGTGTAATCCTGATTAGCTAAATGTTTACGTTTTTTTTCTATCTGTCTCTATTTGACTGCTGAAATCCAACAGCACCTTAGTGTGATGCAGATTATCAGACCTTGAGGCTAACTCTCTCAAATGCATTGGTGTATGTTCATTCCACCTCTGCTCCACAGATAAGCCCTCATTCATGACTGCTTTGATGTTCAGATTTTCTTATCCCTGTTCCCCAGTGTAAAAGAATCCAACACACCACAGTGATTATTTTGTTCATGGAGAGAATAGGTATTGTCACTGATAACAAAAAGGAAACAGCACGTTAATATGACATTCATTCCTAAGGCCAACAAGGAATTATTTGGTTTTTACCCTTGGAATTCTTTTCCAAACCTTTTTGGGACAGCGTATGTATACATTCAGGTATCTAGCTTTGGCTAACCTGCCTGAAATAGGAAATGACTTACGAGAGATGCGTCCAAAACTTTGACTGCTTTTCTAAATATTTCACTTGGTATAACAAAAGAAAAAAATTACCTTCCTCCCATAAGATCTGCCTCCCTCAAATCCTTAGACCATCACGACTACAACAGTAATAATGACTTCATTGTGTTATACGTGCAGTCTTCTACTGAGCAGAGTGTTTTCCAGCTTTTAGCCGGAACGTACAAACGCATATACAACCGCCTTTCAAAAGGCAACTGCAGGTTAGATGAGGATACCCACTTCCAGTTCCTCATATTCTTTGTATTTTACTGCCTAATCACAACCATTGAAATGTTATTTCAACACAGACATCATCAGTTCATCCCACCTGAACATTCAGCATTGGCAGTTCATGGTACTGAAGTTGAAATGGCAGCTGTAAAGATTAGCTTATGTGTCTTCCCAATGTATTTCAGTTCCAGTGTATGCAGAGGAAGAACAGCAGGAGCTTCCTCTGAGATTTTACAACAAGAGCTGCATCCAGAACTTGGCTAACATCTCCCCATGAGTAGCCGTCCTTTTCCAAGGAGTATGGATAAGATCCAGTCCAGGGAAGCAGATGTTTTTAATCACAAAACGGACCTTATCTAGAGCTCAGCCTTCATGGCCATTGCAGTCCAGCTCAAGTTTACATTATGCTAAGATATTTTCCCAGACTCAGTTCCAGGTGGTCACTGAAACCTAGGTCTCCTTTTTACTATGAGATTACTCACAGAATAAGTGATCCGTTTTCTCTTGTTTGACAATCATACAAACTTTCTTATACAGTATCCCAGACAGTTGGGGCTAGCCTGAGTAGACAGGTAATCAAAAAAGAGAACTGAGAATGAACTGACAAAAATGGCCAATTTGAAGAATTAAGATTCTTTCAATAAAATCAGATGGCCAAGATAGAATTTTCCATAAAAACATTTCTAGGGCTATAGAAATTAGGTGACTATGTGCAACTGAGCAGGATTCATCTCAGTTAATTTTAGTAGTCAGAAAATGAGGTCTAGCCTAGATAATCCTCCAGGCTCTTTGCTGACCCAATGGCATAGACATCTCCCTGAGGTAATACAACCCACCTGCTCTAGATACCTAGACACAGGTATGGGCACCTGCCTGGACCCAGAAAGAAGTGAAAAGTATCATCAAAACAAGCAGGCAAAGTCCATGTGATGAACACAGACAGCATTCAGAAATAATCCTCAGATGTCTTCAAAGACACAGGCTCAACAAAAAACCAAGACAATGTACTCAGTAAAAATTTGGTCTGCCCCAAAGATAAAGTCAAAAGTAAAGCTGGTAACATGAAAAGGTGGACTACTGTAGTTTAAAGTAAAAACATGGGTGGATTAGATTGATCAGAAGCTACAGCCAGACATATTCAAATTAGCAGTTAAATGCTCAAAAGTCATGGTAATTAACTGTTGCAACAAACTGCTCGGAAATGTTGTGCATTGTCTACTTTTGAAGGTTTGGACACTTTTCTGAAAGATGTCTCAGCCACTTATAACTAACTGGATCCAAATGGACTGGCTTCCTTTGCAGAAGAATCCAGACCATGTGATACATCCCTTTGACCTTACATTTTCTGAATCTATGAAAAGAGACTTATTTTCATGATTGGAATAGAAAAGCCAAGTAAGAAAAGGTATCCTCTGATACATGCAATTTAAAGAAAGACATAAAAAACTATATACAACACTGAGAAGAAATAAGAACAAAAGCTATCATAAATAAAAATATGCACAGTATTAACTGCTTGCAAGTTGCAAGTAAACATCAAGTCAGTGTCTTTTAATACACCCTTTGAACGTTATTTATTTAAGTAAGTGCCATCCAGTATTCGTTCTACTCCCAGGGTTTTCTAACAGTTTCTAAAAGCTCTCAAAGCAATGAATTTGGAGTAGATGACATTCTCATTTAGATTGGAGGCCTGAAAGAATATACGGAAAATCATTAAAGTTGTGCAGCAGACCAAAGAAACAAATCTATGGTTGAACCTAAAAAAATACTAATAAATGATACCACTAACTGAATTGATCCATAATGGATGCAAGTTGTGTAAAAATTACTTAATTGCTGATCTAGGGAAAATAAAAACAATAGCTGAAGTGTTCACTCCGCACAGCAGAGAAGATACAAAGAAACATATAGGGATGATAAACTGATTTGGCAAAATTCATTCCAAATCTATACGTGATCAATAAGTCCTTGTGGAAATTGTTGGAATATGAGGTTGCTGGCATTCAGTAAAAAGACATCAATAGATATCTAAGTGGTTAAAATCATTTATTAACAGCGCAGTTTTAAAATATTATGACATGACTAAGCCGGTTGTATTGGAAGCGCTGCTCCATACTGGCACAAAGTACCCGTCAGACTTTTAAAGTAATTTCCAATAGTGCATCTTGTCGGAGCTTAAAACAGTCCTAGGGATGGCAGGAAAGTGTGCTGACACGGCACGCAGACACCGCTGTGCCTGGGCATTGCCTGTGGCCTTCTTGTCAGTACGAAATGAGAAGGAAGTGCTCCAGGGTATCAGTTTCACAGGCAACCAGACAACATAGATGCAAAAGTCCTAAAACCAAATGGTAGTTCTGCTTCTGGCTCTTTTGGGAACCTCAAGACTTCTCAAACTTTGAACCCCAAACATGTTTTCTGTTTCAAATTCTTCCTTGGCTATTCCCTGCTCACCACACCTCAAACTACTGGAAAAATACCCATCCAATAAAAAGCTGAAATGGTGAAAGTTGAACTAAGTGGCAAGGTAACCCTTCCAGACTCTTATCAACACCACTGAATCATTTTGACCAAGAATGAAAGTTGTTGGGGAATGATCACAAGGAGAGGCTTCATTTGAGCTTTTGGGACATCAGCGGATAGTGGGGTGAATATTTATCTTTCTAAAGAGCAACTCGGAAAAAAAAAAAAGTACATTCCCTTTGCAGTTGCCAGTGATAATGGATGCTGTGTGAGCTAAAAACCCAGCAGTTAAAAGCTACATTTATTATCACTCTATCTCACACCAGCAAATTTATGATCCCTTCCAGACCTAAAACATCAAAGCAGAGCAGGAGTCAGAGCCTTTTCAGACTGTTAGGTTTTTTCTTCTTCTTTTCACATAGATTGCTTTATTTATTTTTTAAAAGGAGGTGGGCATTAAAACCAAAATCTGACCTTTGATCCCCTGAGGCAACTCATTACTTACAAGGGCAAATAGGGAGCTGAAAGTTTTTCCTGCATGAAACCGTAAATAATTCTTACATACGTCCACAAATCACTCTAGGTTGGTAAAGTAAATAGTAATTGGTGGGTTTCTCCCTAGAGGCAGGTCTGAAGGGGGTTGTAGATTAGAGTTAGGGATTTTTTGTTTAAAAAAAACTTTTAAAACCATGTTCCCCTCAGCTCATTGCTCCAGATGCTCAGGTAATATGTGAAGTTTTGGAGGTGTGCGTACGGTAGGGTTGTGGGGAGGGGAAGGGTTTGCTGTTTCTCTTATGTTTAGCAACTTCTAAAGTTGGAATTCAAGAGATTCACAACTTTAAGGCAAAGGGGAGTATTAAAAAAAATAAATGCCATGTACGTACAACAGCCTTTTCTGTATATTATCAATAAGGTTTAAAGAAGGGAACTTCCTCATATCTCCGCCTGTAGCTTCTCTGATTAGTTGGAGGAGGTAGCAGACTATTGCCTCCCTGCCCTGCTTTTTTAATGTGTTACTACAGTTATACACGATGCATATGGAGCACATGTTATCAGCTTTCACTGTTAGATAAATCTTACCCAAAGTATCTGAAGTCTACCCAAGTTCAAATGCCTTTACAACCATCACTGTTCCAACTATAATTAAAATTACGTTCTTTAATAATAGTCATACACGAATATCTAAATAAAAGGAAAATATCTGTGCTTGTTATTGGAAGAATGCAGTTCTTACAGCAGAGCAGCTAATCGAGTGAGAAAGCGCACTAAAATTATCAACGCTAGCTGAAATCTTCCCATGCTGGACCAATCAGACCTGCCTGTCATTGAAACCAGGATTGCCCAGTGGTGCACTGTCACAGTGCAGTGATTTTCTCTGCTGGAAAATTATTTAAGAGCTTGCTGACGTGACAGCATGCCAAAGAAAAGCCATCAAATGCAGATTAGTCCTGTGTAAAACACAGTAATTCCAGAAAAAGGGATGCGTAACTGTTACACTTTGATGAGAAAGGTCAGAGTCAGGAGGAGTCAGAGAGAAAACGGAGTAGGAAACTGGATGTTTGTAAAATGTGGATGATGTATTCCTACCTGCATTGACTCAATACAGCCCAAACCAGTTATTTGCAAGGAGCAAACTGGTCCCAAGCCTGGTTCTATTTCCAAGAAAAACAACAGGTCATAAATCTGTATTTAATAATTGAAACAAATGGCCTGACTTTCAGCCAGGCTGAGCACACTGCATTGAAGAAACCCGAAGTACTGATTAAGACACGGGATTTTTCTACCTGGCCTCTGACTTCTTTGAAACCTTCAAAGTCCAGTGCTAAAGCCACATGGAGTTTCATCTTAGACAAGATTATGCTTGAAATTTCTGACATTTACCTTCCAGCCTCCTCAGTCCCAAGATCTAAGGCCTTGCCGCGGTCTGCAGCACGTGCCAAAAGACCTGCCAAGGGCTCTGCTGAGGACCCAGAAGACATTGCAGTAAACTATGCAGGAGTTGCACTAAACTTCTTCAAATGCAGCCTTTTCCATTACATACCCTATATCAGACATAGTCGGTATATAAAGTTGCAGTAACTTGCATTTCTGCAGATCAGACTAGCAGGAACACTTGGTGTTTCCACCTCTCTGACCTACAGCTTTCCCCCAAAAGATTTACATCCTGGGGTGGGAATGGCAAAGCCATACACGAAGTTGGCTCTAAATTGCTGCAATTTACATACAGAATTAACTAAGGTAAACCAAACCAAGCATGGGTTTACTTTTAATAAACTGTGTTGAAAAATAGCCTCCATTCAGAGTGTGCTTCACAAGGAGTTCAGTCATCCCTCCTGAAACAATGGCAATCCAGGCTTTTATTTTTTAAGTATATAACAATAAACTGATTTATTTTCAATCTCCCAGTGAATCAGGAAATTGTTGCTATTCCCAGAAAGGGAACAGAGACAAAGGAAGATTAAACACCCAAATATCACACTAGAAGACTTTGGCAGAGTAGGAAACTGAACTCACCCCTCCTTTCTGAAACGTAGCTCAGCTTCTTAAGCATCAGACCATCATTCCAGCCCTCACGTGATGCGTAGACACATACGCCTTCTGCAGGGCTCGCAAGCACAAAGGCAGCAGCTAGTAATTTTTTACTCAGACCCTGTCTGGACTGAGGGAACAGGTTTCTGGTTTCAAAAGGAGCTGAGCTGAAGTTGCTTTCCTTCAGTTGCAATCTTTTTAACAAAACAGAGATTTTTCTCCAGCAAGTAAAGCCATAAATCAGGACATCTCCTGAGGTTCTTTTTTTTTTTCCCTCCCTTTTTTTTTTTCTTAGTTAGTGTGCCCTCCCTCCCCTTTCCATCCCTCCAGACTTACTTCATAAACATTAGCTTTCAAGCATCTCTTCCCCCAGAGGACATATCATAAACATCATGTTAAATATTTAGAACAGGAAACCACCTCACTTTTCTAGCTACATAAAAGCTATCTTGGGAGGGTGCATTTTCTGTTCTTATGTCTTTTATTTATTTATTTCCTAGTACAGATCATTTCAATAATCAGTACATTTGCCAGGGACATTTGACAACAGTGTTAAAAAGCCCCCCCTGTACCTGGGCAAAGGAAAATGCTACCGCACACTTCAGGGATAGTCAGTGTGTCTCCAAAGCATCCTGCTCCTTGTGGTACTTCCGCAGGCCTTGGACAGTCACTGGTGTAACTACAGAGCTCGGAAGAGGGACACAACTATTACAAACTAAGGCCCCTCTGCAGCACTCCCAGCATCCACTTTAATGTCTCACTTCCAGTTTGCTTACCTTAACTTTCCTGAGTGTCCCCGGGAACCACTAAGTTAACATGCAGCAAAGATGTTTAATAACGGCCAAGCATTAAACACCCCCAAGTACTCCTCGTGCTCAGCTGTAAACACTGGCAATTCCAGGCTTGATTCAAAGCCAGCAGGAGTCAAAGGTATATGGCACAAAAGCCTTTCTGACGGCTCTCCTGTGAAATGCCCCATGCCCTCACCCTGTCTGGATTTATTTATTCAGATCCAAGGCACAGGGTCCAGTCCCAGTTTCAGGCTGTCCCTTCCTCATCTGCATCACTCCTCCATCCCTCTCATCCCTCACGCAGGCATGGCAGCACCTCAGGACTCTGGCCACTTCGAACACTCTCAAACAGGATAACCCTCAAGCGTTTATAGGGCTCTTTCCTCTTCCCATTCCTTCCCTTAGAAAGGCGGTGGCAGCAGCCTGTGGCTCTTCAGATCCGCGCCCACCCCGGACATGTGTCTGCCCAGCATGACAGGGGGCAGTCGTGGCAGTGGCTCCAGGCTGGGAGCTGGTTGTGGTCAGGAGAAGCCATTTGCTCAATCACTGGCTGTGTAAAACAGCAGTTTCCTTTCTTTTCTGAGAAAAAGGGGAGAGGCCAGACGGACAGACATTTAGGGGAAACTCTGACAGAGAGCAGGCAGCTGGATGGCACTGGCCTGGTCTGTACGCTTCTCAGGGCAGGGACTCTGCCACCCTGCCATGGCAGTGCCTGCAGCAGGGACGCTTCTAGGGCAGCACTGCCCAAACACACACGCTGACTGTCACTGAAGCACAGCCGATCTTAACCAAGCACCCAAAGCTTCAGCTATCCTCATTCTTTATACTCTTGTGAGATTTCACAAAACTAAGCCGCAGACAAAGAATACGTCTTGAGGGTAAGTCTGATGGGGAGCGGTTGAGGGAGCTGGGGGTGTTTGGTCTGGAGAAGAGGAGGCTGAGGGGAGACCTGATCGCTCTCTACAACGACCTGAAAGGAGGGGGTAGCCAGGTGGGGGTCGGTCTCTTCTCCCAGGCCACTGGTGTCAGGACAAGAGGGCATCCCTGAAACTGTGCCAGGAGAAGTTCAGGCTAGAAATGAGGAGGCATTTCTTCACAGAAAGGGTCGTTAGGTATTGGAATGGGCTGCCCAGGGAGGTGGTGGAGTCCCCAACCCTGGAGGTGTTTAAGAAAAGACTGGACGTGGCACTTAGTGCCATGGTCTAGTTGACATGGGGGTGTTAGGGCAAAAGTTGGACTCAATGACCCCAGAGGTCTCTTCCAACCTTATAGATTCTGTGTGATTCTCGGACTCTGTATTTCTCCCATACAGTGTGACCCTATGGCCATGCCCACCACACCATCCAGGATTTTGTTCAATCTCCCTTTGAAAATTCCCAGCTAGTACACTTCTCCAGCAGACAAATCCATGTCCAGAAAAATCTCCCCTTTTCACATCTAGTCACCGTTCCCAGCTATTCTCACAGCCCACTCTTCATTACTCTCTCATCTATTTTGTGTGTATGCCCATCAACTGCTGGCCTCTTACTCTATCCATGCGGCATATTGCTCCTCTAAATTAAACCCACCAAACTCAAAATCTTTCCTCATAAGTTGGTCTCTGTAGACCTTTAACATTCATTTACTTTCTTCTAAGCTTCCAAATTTTGATAAGAGCTGCCCAAAACAGGATGCAATAGTCCAAGCAGCCATCTAAAGCACCAAAACCATGGAGAAAAGAAAGCGAAAATCAGTACTGCAGCCCCCATATTACCTTTTTCTTCCATAGCATATTGCAAGGTCGCAGTAATTCATTCTCCACCATCACCCCCTTCATTCCACCTGGCTGAAACGCAGTTCAGCTTCAGGGGAGGGCAGTGCAACAGCTTGGCAAACCATAATGTCCTGCTTCAGTCCTATTTTGAAGATTTAAAAGGTGCAAAGGGCTTGATGCTGGCTTTTCAGATATGGACAAACCTCAACCCGTTGTACACAGGTGAATCAAATTTTCAATGATGCAAACTGAAAATCCTTGCCAAGTAAGCATGCAAGAGAAAGAAAAACAAAGATCATAAAGATTTATAGATTGCTTTAAAATGCATTCACCCTAAACCATGAGCTGCTCCTAAAAGCACTACCAACCTGGCTGAAAAGTTGTATATACATGAAGGACTCATTCTGCTGGAACGAGTGCTTTAGTGAAGATCAACAGAATTAACGAACTAAAAACTTCAGGGTATTAGTTCAGTACCTCACAACAACAATAAAATCAAAAGTTTTATGTCTTTGATTTATATGTTTAAAACTAAGAAGGATATTTCAGGCTCTAAGGACATACGAGACCATAGTGGTCCACTTCTTTATGCTCATGCGTAACACATGCCACAGAATTATATTAGCTGGTTTCTGTGAGGTCCGCAATTCTGGCTACTTCGAAATATATCACTTCAAAAAGAGAAACACAGTAGTGTAAAACGTCAGTTGTGCAGGGGTCTAGATCTTCATGCATACTTTAATCGGAGTATCCAAACTCCAAGCTGGCAAAATAGAGCTAAAAAAATCTCTTTAGAGGAACGAATCCCCTCGCCACAGTCCTAGTGCTTCCTGCTTTCAGTAACGCTAAAAATGAGGAGAAATAGCAGTCTCTATAGCATTAAAAGCATGTCCACCTCCACTAAGTCAGAAGTGGGATCATGAATAGAAGTGTGAGAAAATAAAAAGAGCAAACATCAAAAAATAACAACAGATCATATTTTGTGATCATTTTGTTTCAGGCAGGAAGGCTGAGGCTGGTTCTAATTTGAATCTAACCAGTTGGCCAGGCCCTACCTTATATATTATCTTTGGAATGTGAGTCATTTTGTTGGCTTAGTTATTTCTTCTTCTGTAACATGGCACTCCTGACTGCAGTGGTATGTGGGAGCTATTTTTATTGGGTAGTAGTGAAAGGAAGTGATGGATAGAGCTGGTTGGGAACATTTCAACAAAACATTTTTTCATTAGAATTTCCTAGTCACTCAAATATGAAGTTGTTCACACTGAAAAGCTTGGTTCCAGATAATTTTTTTATTTGAAAACAACACTAGAAAAAAAAGTTCAAAATAGGTAATTCTAGTGTTTCTAAACAGAAAATTCAACTGCTTCAGCCAAAATAATTTTGTTTTGAGATTAAAAGAGAAAAAATAGTCAAAACGTTATTGGAGAAAGCCCAGCCAGGCCTGACAAAGGAGCCACCCAAAGTATGCAAAGCCAACTCTGTCCCCTGCATAAGTATGCACTTGATTTTCTTCCTTTTCGATTTTAAGCTCTTGAAAGTTTTTGAGGCTTTGGCTTTTCATCTCAATTCAGAACAGTAGCTCCTTTTTTCATGGCCTCTTCAAGAATTTCAGGAACATCAAAACCTTCCTTTTTTTTTTTTTGGCAGAACAAGCAGCATGCTGTACGAGCAAGGGCTTGGAAAGGCAGAATACTTGAAATACTCCCTGGTCAGGGTCATCTTGGTACCGTAGCATGCAGTCCCTACATGATGTGGTGCAGTCAAATGGAGATGGTAAACCACATGCTGGAAACCTACCAGTCCCAGGTGCCCACAAAAGCCAAAAATTAAAAGGGTGTATCCTCAATGGATGACCAGCCACTCCTGAGACCCTGCCTTTCCCTGCGGGGTTTTCGTAACAGCTTTCAAAAGCACGGCCAGCTACATCTTAAGCAAAGCTGGCCAGCGATCTAGGAAACTCTTCAATTATAGATGAGCACCAATAAACAGCCAGTGATTTGCTGGAAATTATGAAGTATAAATAATTGAGAAGCAGGGAGTTGGCCCAGAGGTACCTTTCTCTCTTGCTGATTCGTCTTAATGCATTTCCTTGATGCAACTCCCTGCTGTGTACCTAACGCTGTAGGGAGCAGCAGGATAATGGCCCTTGAAGAATATGCTGACCTGCTCGTACACAGAGTTACAAATACGCGAACATCTACCAAACTGAAAGGTGCAACTAAGGAAAGGGGGTTAACCCAGCAGGCCCAACTGTCACCCTACTTCCAGTATGGAAATCAGTAAATTTTATCTGAGTACATAGGGGTTCTCCAGTCCCAGTGGACAACGGTGTCTGACAGCAGCTTGTGTGAAAGAATTTAAGCACGTATTTGCTGCTGCTTTTCCTGGCGTCATTTAACAGGAGATTCGACCAGCGCAGGGCAGGAAGCTGCCCTCAGTCATTTAATGGGCTGATGCTCAGAGCTGTCCTGTGACAGGGGAGAGTTAACTTCAGAGATTCTGATCTTCTAGCCTTGGCAGCCATGGTTTGCAACCGTTTTTCAACCAGACAAGTCCCAAAATGAGGGAAGGGAGCCTTTCCTGGGGGCCACAAATCTTGGGTAGGGAGTGAAACAAACCCAAAAAGCCGAGTCTGCAGCTCAGCGGGACCCAAAGACAGGAGCACTGCAGAGAAGTTTCTTCCCAGGTGAACTGGGCTTCAGCCAGAGCTTCTCCCCTAATGCAAAGGGAAAAAATCTTTTGGGAAAATAGACCAACATTTTCACCTTTGAGACATTTCTATTGAATCTGTTAGATGAGAAAACTGTATCAGAGAGGATAATTTCCTTCTGTGCTTCTGGGTCAGAAATAATAAAAAAAAGAGAAGTGGATGTACAGCAAGGATCACAAAGGATACTTGTAAAGAATCCAGAACGCCTCCCCATGCTCAACCATGGACGATTCTAAGGGAATTTTCTTGTTAATACCCATCAGTTAACAGTTGTCTCATATCTCGATGCTTATGCACTTTTAATCTGTTTAATAAAACTGTGGATGCTGTCACAAACATATAAAATCTTTCACACTACAAAAATTAAAGTCTCACTGATAACTTGTAGCAATGGTTCCCATTCAGTAACAAACCACTGGGTCATAATGGCTTCCATAAGCTTTAAATGTGTCCCTGTTAACCTTAGTGAAAATCTTTTGCCTTTTGCACTGAAAAAGAAACACCTGACTTATCTCAGGTGTAAAAGATGGGAACAGGAAAGAAAGACATTGGAAGACAGAAAAGAAGGTGCTTCATCAGGAGAAGTTTCTGGTAAGACTTTCAAAGCTGCTAAGGAAACCAGAAGCTAAAGCATGGGATGAATCAGATCTCACTTAGATGTCTAAAACTGAGGTGTCTAATTCAGAGCTAATTCCCCTGTATTTTTCTTACAGCCTTGGTAAACAAGCAATTTACCTTATTGTAAAATAAACACCTAAGAGCAGGCACATGAAGCGCCCTCTGGAAGTGTCTGATTGTCCCCACTGACTTGCAGGAAGTGACACCACAATGCTCAGACTTCAGCTTCCAAATTTTAGACGGGTAAAGGAAGGAGATCAAACAGACTGTCTAAACACTTTTAAGACACTTCCAGTTCTGTCATAACAGATGGGTCACCGTGAATGCTGTGCTGCTCCTTCGATGTCCATAAAACTCACATCCCCTGGGAAAACGACAGACAGACAGAAAGACAACCGGAAAGCTAGTGAGAGAGAAGGCTGGGGATGGGCTCTGCTTTGCTCATGACACTCAGGTCCACCTCACCCTAACCCTTTTTCACCAAAAAAAGGTCAAACATGCAGGGATTTCTAGGGATTCCTTAAGGCAGCAGAACTAGGCTGGCACACAAGGAGGCATGATTTCGGAAAAGATATTTTACCTATTCTTCTAAAGGGTTTAGTTCATACTGAACTATTCCACTCACTTGCGGCATAATATTCTCTTTTATATGAAGATGACGACCATAATTTTAAAACATCCATGTATGTACAGTTATAAACAGAGCAGTTAGGATTTGCTGGGAAAAGGATCACCTCTTCACCCCATCTGCACAGCACGGAGCACACCAACATCTTGCCCTGTGATAAAGATGCACTACAGCTTACTGAGCAAATAAAGGAGATATTCACGTAGGGGTAAATTTAGCTCTCGGGCATAACCAGGATTTCTGATTAAAGAAAAAAGAACACATTCTGCCCCCGCAAATGCCCAAGCAGCTCCTGTGCAGCAGAAGGGAGCATCTGCAGGAAAGGCGGCTGCGGGAGAGGAGGCTTGGAAAGGAATGGGGCGGCCACAGGAACCACAAAATCCTCCTGGTCTGAGGCAGTGGCTGCAGAAGGGACCTGGGAGCCGGCAGTGTCTCCAAGGCCAGCATCAGGGCAGGATGGGCTGATGAAGTCTGAGTGGATGCCACAGCTCGTAGCTTTTAAAATCTAAGTAAACAGTGTAAAGGGACATGGAACTAGGGCTCAGTATGCAGATTTTGCTCCATTACATTTTTGAGCTGTTTTTTCCTCTTTTCACTCCCAGCTATAGAAGACGCCAAAGCTGTTAAATATCAAGCATGTATAATGGGAATCCCATAAGCTGGGGGAATGGCCAGGATTCAAGGATATGTCCAGAGTAGAAAAAAAAATATTAGAAAGAAAAGAAAAATAAGAAAGAGAGAAATGAGCTTAGAGACATGGGTGGAGGAGGAGAGGGAGAGATCAGACCCATGACTTCTCATCAGCGATTCTCTTTTTCAGGTCACAGCTTAACGGCACCAAAATTATTTTATTACTGTTTCTGTTATTATTATTGTTATCAACTATAATTCTTACCCTTGGTCCTAAGAATCTACAAAGAACATAGGCCCCTGTATGCTCGATACTGCACGTGAGCACGCACACTTTTGGGCAGAGGTTTCCTCTGCTGCTCTCTCTGGGCTCTGCAAGCTGAGCTTTGAGCAGAGCACAACACGCTCCTAGCCCAGCATCAAAGGAAGGGGTCCCTCG
>NW_009636550.1:263582-267253 GCF_000690535.1 Cariama cristata | reverse complement strand
ACCGCTCTTACAACACCGCGGTCACTGGAGGAACGCTGGCCCTGAACTGCTGGATGTTGCATTACTTTTAAAGACGGTTTCCTTCTGGACACAATACTGTGTCATTAACAGAAGAAGACGAAAAACAAGCTCCTACCGTAAGGTCCAGGAGTGACAGCGTCATGTATGACAGGGTGGGAGGCTGTGTCTAAGTCTGGATGTCAAGGCAGCACGTAGTCATAAAATGAGATGGGAGAAGAATCTTGAGTACAGTGGTTTTCAGATGATGCGACTCCCTCAATCAGTCCTTGACAATTTGGTTGTTTTCCAGACTGGCTAGCAAACCCTTATCACACAGGATTTCTCTTATTGCAGCCTCAAACCTCACACCTACATACAAAGTATATACGCAATTGTCTTTTCCTAAGCTACCTGCATGCTTCTAGGATACAGGCTGAAGTGGGAAATCCCACCATTACCCCAAACCCCCTCAGTTGCAAGGATCAGGTATGAAGAACCATGCGGCTGGGAGGATGAAAGGGTCTTGCTATTGCTCGGGCTCCAGCAGCAGTGGCTGGAGGAGGCTGTAGAGAGCGAGGGCGCTGATGGGATCACTCGGTACTAGGAACACTTTCACATTTTAACAATCAAGGGCTATTAGCACTTGCACCAAAGGGATAACAAGCACACGCAGCAAAGAACCTGTTTTTGTGTCTGCTCCCATTTTGGAGACCGGTTCTTTGTTTCCATCTCAGCCTCGCACCATCAGTTGGGATCCTCAGCTAGCTAATTCTGGTTACTGAAACCATGTCTGAATATTTTCCAAAGACATCACACTTTTATTTTCCCTCCCTAGCTCTTTAGTTAGCAGCTTACACAGGCCTTGGAGAAGCACAGATTGCAGGAGGGAATCCTCTGGAAGAGGTAACAGAAGAACCAGACAAAAAGCTCACAGTAAAGAACTATAAACTGAAGTTACAGGAGCTCATGTTACTTCACTAAAGATCGAGGTGAACTTAATAAGATCATACTAGTCTAGTGTTATTTTTAAGCATGTTACATAATCTAGGTATTATTTTCTGCATTTTAGCGATGGCAGAATTGAGGTACAAGGCCAACTAAGACTACAGACATCTGAGGCAGAACCAGGACTCGAATCCTGATGCTATGCGTGCTCATCCTAACAGCAGTAATCCCAAAGCAGACCCTTGGAAGCCATTAGCCTACCTTCAAAAATCATTACATCTGAAATATACTATGAAAGTTTGGCTTGAGGATAGTCATTCTTTCAAAAGCATTTCCCCGTAAACATGACATCACTTTTAAAAAGTTTAATTAAAAAAATCCAAACAAGTAAACATAAAAAAACCCAGCTGAAGGCCCCCCAAAAGAAATGGAGGCTCTGAGCCTCTCTCATAACAAAGTGCTTCCAGAAGCTGGCACTTCGCCCCAGAGCCCACGCTTGCACACTCTGCGTTTTGCAAGCCTGCAACACAACTGGCAGCACTGTGGATGCATAAGACAACGAGAAAGAAAAAGGAAAGACTCTTCCCTTTCATTCCAGTGTATTTGGCTTTGTGTAGGAAACATTATGCAACAGGATGAGGGCAGGGGGGAGGAAAAGCTATTTTTATTTCCTCAGCCACTTACCTAAGCAATACATCAGCAAATGCAACTTTGTTCAAGTCTATCAATAGTCATAAAGAGGTGCCTCCCTCTCGCCAGCATTTCAGTTTCTGCTGGTTTGCTTACTTTGCACAGGTAAATCTGAAGTACAGTTGTTGCTGAATCCCAGATGAAGCTGTCTGATCTCAGCACAGCTCTTATTAAACAAGCGACTGTTTTCACTCCATCAGTCAACGTCAAATCTCAGCCTGAGAGCCAGGCAGGAAAGCACACTGTGAAACCCCACGGCTTCAACCCCAACGCACTGGCCAAGTCCGGAGGGTCAGTACCAAGGCTTGTTTCTGGAAGCGGTTTACATCTTGCACAACAAAAGAAAGATAAGGAGGAACAAAAAAAATTCCCCTCATCATGTCACTAAGAAACCTGATGGGGAGCTGCCTCGCCCCTTACAGCCTCAAATTCATAGTGAAGATTTAAGAAATAAAGGAACAGTTTAATAGGAAGACAAGATGCAGTTAAATACACTGAAAAAGGACGGATAGCCATATTTAGCAACATAGTAAGAATCATTCCCTCTTCAAAAACCATCTCCTCTTTCCTTACCTTCTTGAAACCACTCCCCTTTGTCTCAGGCAAAAGTCCACAGGGAGCAAAAGGGTATTTTCTCCCCTTCTTTTTCATAAAATAATCCATTTTGCTGCTTCAGACAAGCTGTTATTCATCTTGAACCTGTCCATCCCTCCCACTGGCAGCTCCAGATGGATTTACCAGCTAATCCAGTTAGTAGCTCCTGCCAACCATGACATTCCAACATCCCCTGATACAAAGCTGGGGAAAATTGACTATGTACATGTGTGGGTGATGGAGAGTCTGGGTATGTTTGTGCATGCGTGTGCATGCGTGTGTGTGCGTGTTCAGGCCAGAAAGGGAGACAGTAACCAAGAAATTACATTAACTCAAAAGTCCCTTTCTGCTCTCACAGCTAAATTAAACTTCCAAGCTGAGGAGTGAAGAAGCTCTAGCAGAAGCACCTAAATAAAGGAAAATGATGCTAACAGTGAAGTAGCATCAACTCAGCAGATCTCCTCCATGCCACCAAACGTCCTGGTGCTGGTGTGAAGGCAATTGTCTGATAATCCCTGAAATCCTCAGAAGATAGAAAATGCGGGCAGCCACAGCAGAGCGTCACACAATTTTTCCACAAAGTCTTGCAATATTCAGCGATAGTCCCGGTACGCTCAACTCCCCTGCCTGCCAGCAGTTTCCTACCCTTCCCCTGGGGTCAGGCAGTTGGTTATGTTAAAAAAAAAAAGTGTGGCAAAGATCAAAACTGCTGTTGCCACAACCACCACATGTGACTCAGGCAGCAATGCCCAGGGAATAAAGTTACAACTGAGGTAAAAAGAAACAAGGACAGTCTGATGCTGCCTGTAAAATATTATTGTCCCAGTATTTTTACCTCTAGTGCAACTGAGGTTAAAGCCGTTGCCTTAGTAGTAACAGTGCAACACCGGGGGCCATGGCTCCACAAAAGCATCACTTTTCCTGGAAGACATTTCTGATAGCTCTGCCTCCAGATTCCTTTACCTTGATAGTAAGACAAGACTGTCAGAGAGGTTGGGGGAGAAAAGGTGAGTCCGAGTATTTGGAAGACCAGAGAAGAGCCTAAGTACAGACAAACAAAGAGGATGCGTGTGCATATCTGTGAGAAAAGCATGTGGAAGCGCGTCTCCTCACTAAGCATGAAGACATGCCGGACTGTTTGTGCGCTGTTGCAAGCATACGGGATTGTTTCTAGAATGGCTTCAAATCAATGGGTCAACCCATTGGTTACTAAGCCCCTACCACTTTGGGTTCACTACTCTTTTATGGAGAGCTGTTTTAGCCATACCGGGAAGGTACAACAGCAGAGAAGTGCACTAAGTGGGAAATGAGCAAGTGTCACGAAACAAAATCAATAGCCTGGAGCCAAAGCTGTTTCTCTCCCTTTCCTGTCTCCGATTTGTGTGTGTGTGTGCATGTGTGTGTGTGTGTAACTCCAGGGCTTCTTTACCTCCTCCATTCCC
>NW_009636550.1:260725-263451 GCF_000690535.1 Cariama cristata | reverse complement strand
CTCATGCACATGAAGATGCCAATCTCGCCTCTCTTCCATCCCTCCTCCTCCTCTTTGGCAGCCCAGTCTCCCCACCCTCCTCCCCCTGCCACGCTCCCCTTCTCGCCCTCCCCCCCTTCCCTCCATCCATGCACAGCACCAGAGGAACGCCAGCCCGGGCCACATCCCAGCCGCTGTCTCTTAGCAATTCTGATAGAAAATGCCCAGCAGGCTGAATCTTTCCTAGAAAAGCAAGGGGAGGTCGGAAGGCATATGGTTGCTGTCCTCTAAGCTCCGGGTGACAAGGTCTGTGATGCTGCATCCTTCCCAGGCGGAAAGGGGAGAAAAAAAGAGAGAGAGAAAGAGAGAAAAATCGCCTGCTTGGGCTTTGGGAAATCACAAGCTACTCCCTGCAGTGAGTAAACCTCTCTGACCCTGTGCCACACTGTTGGGCACGTATCACACCACAGTGGCATAGCAGAGGCTGGTCTTGTCTTAAAATGAGAATTTAAACATGTAGAGAGATTGAAATCTCTCGCTATTTTGTAACACAGCCGTGGTTCGTTCTGCCCTCTGGAGTGAACAAACATCTGGCTGCCTCTCCTCCCTGACCTAGAATCGCAGGTTTTTAGGCACAGTTGGTACTAAAGTTGAACCGCAAAGAGAGGACAGAAAAATACCCCAATATTTTTGCAATTTCTATTGCTGCCATTGGCAGATGCTTTGCTCAGTCCCACTCGCAAGGTCACTCAAAGCCCTGCTGGAATCAGGAGTCACCCTGCTGTTTACTGGGCTACCTGTGCAGAACGCCTGGGCGGTTCTTTAAGGCAAGTGCAACGCGGTCTCTGGAGAATGAGATCACCGCTGCATGGGAAGGTGAAGGCTGGCACCCAGGGCTAAGGGCTGCATTCTTCTCGGAGACTTACTCTTCCACGGGACAGTCAAATCCAGTGGCTGAAAAGAAGTAGGACAACGCTTCTTCCTCTTACTTTATAGAGTCTATGCAACATCCACAGTCCTAGCCATCCATGCTATTGGCATGAAGGAAAATCTGCAATTCCAGGTTGCGTTTTGCCCCAAGGTACAGGGTAAGTTTAGGATAGCATGCTGTAGGACTTCTACAGGGTTGTCTTTCAACAGCAGCATGTTCTCATAAAACACAGAATGGAATGACACATATTTCCTCATTAAATGAGCACAAGGGCTCTTCTTTCATATAAATTACTTCTCTCAGCATACAGATTCACTGATCTCTCTTACTACACCAACATAAAGTTTCTTTCCAAACCATAGACCTCACCTTTAATAATCAATATTTCCTTTCCACTTGCTCAGCTTTCAAGGTCATATGTTGAACAGACTAATCACACTTTTAGAAATCTCTTCCTCTCAGGTTGATGCTAGCACTGGCATTATGTGGAATTTAAAGCAAAACCACACTGAACAGGGCTTGGGTTTGTCTTCCCGATGGAACGTTAGGCCAAGAAAAAGAAACACTGTTTGTCCAGAGCAAAAGGGCAAATAAAATAATTTCCAGGCTCTTCAAGAAGCTATTACAGACAGTGAAGTAGAAGAAAAATTACTTGATGATGGTGGCCTTTTAAAATTCTACAGAGAGCAGGAGCAATAAGCAGTTAGCCAAAGGCTATCTATATTCTGCTACTCTTACATGCACTCGTAGCTCCTGCTTTAGAAAAGTCAATTCACAATCATGACACTGCGTTCATAACACAGAACAATTACCTGTAATCCTACACACCATCATCTCCACTGATTCCATACAGTAGCTTTAAAAAATATTTATCTAAATGGGATTCTAGCATGCCATAACACTAGCCTGCACTGGAATGCAGTGCAAACTATAAGCAAAGTGAAATAGAAGAAAAGTTTGGGAACGATCTCCATTGTCTTTTCTTTTAAAGACAAAACATGTCTGTTATCAAGATGATTTGTGTCCTAGAAGGAGAGAAATGAAATAGTTACAGCAAATGCCAGCGAGTACCATCACCCCTAGGAAAGCTGTGGGCAGCCACAGCACTAAACAAGACAACTGCTACAGCTGGGCTTGAGCCGCAGTCTTCATACCTGCATTAGGAATGCATTGGTTTGGACAGAACCGATTCTAGTGGGAAAACCCAAGAGCTCACCAACCGTAACAGCCCAGATCCATTCAGTCTCAGTCTAAGATGGACTTCAGATTCAAATTTTCCAGCTCTGGTATGAAACTGAAAGGGGGTTGTACCTGGAAATGATCTGAACAGAGCTCACCCCACTGGAAATCTTCAGTGAGATTCTCCTTGTGAGATCTGACATTGTATCAGGCCAACATCTCTCAAGACCTCACTGGATTCCCATCATGGTTTGGCCTTAGACCCGAAGTTTAAACATCCAGCCTTACATCCAGCCTTACCACCCACTCTAGAGCGCTACTCTACTGTTACCCACTGCTTTACCTTCAACAGCACTTTCACCAAGGATCTGAGAGCACTCTACCAATCTGAGAGATATAATTCCAACCAACCCCTTTCCTGGAGGCAAGTAAAGCTTATTGCCCTTCTGTGGCAGACAGATGCATCACTGACAGTGAGTTGACATGCGATGGAGAAGGTCAAACAGCAATGAAGGGGCAGTGGTTTGAAGTAGAACTCAGAAGTCCAATAGCCCAGACCCCCATTTAATCTACTAGACTTCTCCATAACTGATTTTTGTGTTTCAGAAGGAAAAGCAGAAGAGTAATGACTGTGACT
>NW_009636550.1:251774-260694 GCF_000690535.1 Cariama cristata | reverse complement strand
TGGGGGCGGGGGGGGGAGGGTGGGGGGGGGCAAAAAGTGTGTTAGGTTGTCTGACTATTACAAAATGGTGAGCACTTCTGCATTCATTTCTCTTGCCATGTCACCAAGAATTACAATCTGCCTAAATGCCTATGCACATTGAGAACATATAATACTAATTATAGTGTCAGAATTCCCTTGGAGATCTGAGCACGATCTTGTTTCCTGAAGTAGCTCAGGAAGAAGAGATTGCAACTACAATTTGCCCATTCTTTTGTAAGCACTAAAAATTTGGATGTATTTTCAATTCCAGCTGAAGGGGCAGACAGAAGCCACCTGCACAATGCTCCTGATAGTCATGACATGTTTGTGACACTACAGCAAGGGCAAGTGTTGATAGATTCTGACATCGCTGCATAACGAAAACTCCTAAGATTTGTGCCCAGAGCTCTTGGAAAGACAAACAAAACTCAAAGTCCAGAATACCTGAACGTCTTTGACCAATGCAGGTCGCTGCATCTTCCCTCAGCTTGGCAAACTTGTGGCTCATTTCATGCCTAGAGTCTCCCATTCTGATGATTTCTTCATTTTATGCCCTGCTAGAGAGTGATCACATCACTTGCCAAGGAATTTCAGCTCCCCTCACTTTCAGAGGGAAACGAAAGCCCTCTCTCCCCCCACCAAGCATACGCTCCCTGGAGAACTGCTCCCTTAAAGGCCACGAAAAGAAGCCTTCAAGCCATGCACACAGACTGGCTGCAAGTATCTTATCTCTGTGTGTTTCCTGGGCCAGGAATGAGTTAAAGCCATCAGGGCAACAACAAAAGCAAAGATCCTGAACATCATTTCATGCAAATGACCTTTCAGTGGCTTCCTGTTCGTTCACTGTGCTCTTGTCTGCCAGGGCCCGGGGGCCTTCAAAACCTGGGGCTAGATTTTAACTCATCTCCCCTTATCTGCTTGACTGACTGTCAGCCTAGCACATCTCCCTGCTTGTGATGAAGGCCTTAATTAGTGCTTGTCTGTTTACCCTTTCCCTATTGCCACCTCTCTTTTCCTCTCCCTCTCACTATTCTCCTTTCTCTCTCCCTCTCCCATCACCCTCAGGCTTGTTTGCTTAGCTGGGCATCTCTTGTTTACTCAGTAGGGAGGTTATAATATATGTAAATAAAGTAAGCCAAAACTCCATAAAAATATATCACATAAAAGATAAAAAAATATCCAAACAGAAACATATTTTCATGTTCAGAGACTTTGTTAAAGCCAGCCTCTCTCTTTTCTCAAACCAACCAACCCCTTTTGCTGTCTTCTGAATGCAAAGGCAGTTAGGAAACGGAGCTGCATTATTCCTTCTCTCCCTTCCTTTCTTTGGAGACTTTATTATCACAAAACACATGCCTAGTGATCATCTAGCACCTGCCTGATTTGATGTTTCTGGAGTAAACACTACCCACTTTCAATCACCCGCTACCACTGCATGCTGCCTCACCACGGCTTCTACTTGGACAAGGTTTTTAAAAAAATGCAAGACTTGTTCAGCTTTCCTAAGATACAGGAATAAGGGAAGCAGGAGGATCAGGTAGGTTTTTCTTCCTTCAAACAAATACGCTGGCTATCAATTTGCTGTCAAAATTATCCAAAGAAACTGAAAGTTGCAGAGGAGAAAAGTATTCAAAGACAGGTTGAGCATCAAACTTCCTAGCTTTAGCTCTCATTTGGTTTCTCAGAATTATCTGCTCACCTTACTGTAGAGGTCTGATCGATACACAACTACGGTCTGAAACTTCTCAGACAAGAGCCCTGTGCTGTGCATGGCAGAGACACGTACACACTAGGAAATCACGAATGTCTTGAAGATGTTATTAGACAAGCCAAAACACAGCATGGAAGGACAAAGCCAACATCATGCAGCAGTTTACAGGCAGACTCAGAGACAGAGCCTCCATCTTCCAAATGCCAGGCTAGTTCTTATCCACCGGACTTTACTCTCTTCACTGACCTTGCTGTAAAATGACACATTAAAACTCATCTGCTCCCTACAGCTGTTTGTCAGGCAGACCCTGGAATGTCTTGTCCTCACAGGGTGGCAATCTCAGTGCCCCTTTACCCCATAGCCCAAGCTTCAGACGTCTCCTCCAGTCTTTCCCACTCTTCGGCAGAACAAGAAGCCATTTGAAAATCCATGTCAAAGATGCCATGTCACCAGGATTGCTTACAGTGAGTTTTATAATGCATTCACCACCCTGATGTACCACTTACAAAATGTTGAAAAGTTCTGCTGAAAACAAAGTAAGTTAGTGCCCTTCTGCAGAGGGGCAGTCACAAAAACAAGAACTTGTGATGCTGACTATAGGTCGATCGTGGTTTACACAGGCTTCCCCAATAAGCAGGGGCCTAAAGTTAGGCTGGGTGGCGAGAGCTGTATCTTTCGTCCATTGAAAATAGGATGCAGTGTGCGTTCCTCCCGTGACATCAGACAGCTGGGAAATCTCAACTGCAGAGTTTCCCCTGACACATTCCTCCCTAATAAAAGCTGCTTCATACCCATAATATGGCTCATAAAACTCGCTTTGTAGCTAGATGTTTAGTAAAAATTCTGCAAGGCTTACAGGACTTAACTGTGAAAGTGTGTAGGTGTTATGATCAAAAGAGGACCTATGACTATTAACTCAAACACATAATGCAGGCTAGAGTCCTGAGCTGCTCGGGTGCTTGCCAAAGGAGTTTCCAGACTTATCAAACATCACAGGAAATAGCAAAGTTCAGGGGCTGCCAAAGAGCAAAGGACAGAAGAGAACAGTTCTCCCATTAGCAGGTAAAAGCCATTAGCTTTAATGGGAGTAATGTGCTCAGACCATGAGAGAGACAGGGAAAAGGAGAACTGGATTAACAAAGGAAAGCAGGCAAGGAAACATGATGAAAAGTGGGGAGGGAGAGGAAAAAACAAGGGAAAAAAAAGTGTTTCTCTCTCTGACAGAGAATTATCAGAATAAAATCATTCATATTCAGGAATAATGAATATGATGCCTGGAACAGATGGACAGATGTAGAGGTTTGAGGCTAGGGAGAGAGGGAGACAGACAGACTCAGGAAGATCTTAGCATAAAAAGAGAAAGGAATGTGGTAATGCAGGGATAGATGGAGACAGGGCTGGTGAATGTCCGGAAGACAGTCACAGGCCTGGCCAAACATGCCCTGACCTATACAGCAGTTCAGTTCAATATGTGAGAGCGCCAGCTGTGCCAGATGCCATGACGTGACAAGCCAGGCTAGTCCATCCCTTCTCAGGCAATGCCAGAGCTCACTCCACTCGCTGCCAACCGCAGTCCAGCACAGTTGCCGCTCTCTTTCTGGGACTTAGTTGGGATTAGGATCCTCGTAACAGATTCAGTGAGATTCACAAAAGTAGAGTAAAAAAATCAAGGGAAAGAAACAGAGAGCCAATAACATTTCTTGTGACAGCTGTAAGTATTTCTGGGTTAGTTCTGGGAGACCTGACATTTTTACACCTAAATCTGTAGGTGGATGCACTCCCAGCTATGAACAGTTCCTGAATCAGAGACCCAAGGTCATTTTTAATCGGGTTGAGAGACATTTCAGGGTCAATTTGCAAGTATTTGTGAAAGATGAAATTTTAGAGACTACGTACTCATTAACAGGGTGTGTATGCAGGCACACAATTAACTGCATTTCAGAAGATGATCGGGATTGCTAGTTGCCTGTTGAGGCCTGAGTTCTAAGATCTCAGTTTGTCCTGATAATATCTTCTAAGACCTGAACATTGCAAGAGGTTGCGTCACTCCATGGTTTTAAATACTAGTGACACACCGAGTGAGAAACACCACACCTCTATCTCAGCACTCAGTATGAACCGGGGCAGGGAGCCGTTCATACTACGAGGCATTCCCCTTTAGCTTCCAAGGTAAAAGGGCTGGAGTCTCCTCACTCTAAAACCCACGTAGATCAGGACCAACCATGCTGAAATCACTAAGGTCAAGGGAGAAAACAGACAATGAATCAGTCCTTCTGCACACGCTCTTGCTTGAGCAGGGGTCTCAGTGCATATCTGATCCTAAGCAAAATCTCAGCAGAAATGAAACGCCAGGCTCTATTTTACAAACAGTGAGAACAGATCTGGGTAGCCTGAGAAAAGAGCAGAGAAAAAAGGGGGTAGAAAAGCTCTATTTGTTCTTCCTCTCTGCTCAGCTCCCTTGGGAGCAAAGGAAGCTGCTGTGGGATATCTGTGGGATCAGCAGATTCATATAGGAGTTCTTGTGACAGACTAATTATTGCCTGGGCACAATCTCTTGACGTGGGTCAGGGTAACCAGGAACTGCACAGGCAGTCAATAAAGACCGACTCCAAGAGCTGCTCTTACATCTTTCGCTTTCCAAAAAATCAAAGAAAATAGTCAATTGCAGATAAAACACAGCATCAAACAAAAACAACAAACCCAGACTGATACAGCTAATTAAGACTAGAATTAACAGACACGGGCATTTACGTTATGAAACAAGGCAGTAGTCCTGAAACCCACCATCCCGTCTCCTTGACAGATGATAAAATTGTTCTGCCTTTTATTGGCCATCTGCCAATAACTGCTACCTCTGAAGCAAACATCAATGGCTCTCTGACCACAAAGCCATTTTTAGTTACCAGGTACTGAAATCTAGCCCAGGAATCAGTAATTTCTGAGATGACATGCAGCACTTAATTGTACAGCGCAGTGGGGTTGTCGTCCCAATACTGCCTTCTCTTGTTTGCCAAAAGTCTGTGAAAAATGAAAAAAAAACCAACCCACCCCAAACCAAAACTTTTAGAAATTACAAGTTTTGAGCATCAGTTGAAGAGCTAGAAAAAACTAAGTAAACCCCATGGAGGATGCTTGTTTAAGTCACACCTTGGACCTTATTCCTCAGGAGCTCTTGGATGTGATCCATTTAATCCATCCATACTACCACTTCTTGACACCCAAGTGTCTCACCTTTATTACCCGAAAAGAGTCAAGTTGCAGCAGCAACCATTGCCAGCATTTACTGCAAAAGAAGAAAGATGGAGCAAAAGAATATTTACCTGCTCTGAAGTTTTCCTCTTCTCTTTGACTGCTTCCCTTCCTCCTCCAGTGATTTCAAAGATGCCTTTTAACCCTCTGATGTACCTCCTGCTTCTGACAAGCTTAAGGAGTTTGGGGACATGTTCCGTCCTTCAAATGTATTACTATGGCTAACAAGTATTCCAGACAAAATGACAGCACTTCCACGCTCACAGAGTCAAGTTTCCATATAGAGAAGGTGAAGTTTACTTAATATTGAGCCATATTGACAATGCTAACACTAACAGAAAGAGACACTTCAATTACTTTGCCACTTTTTCCTCTAGAAACATCGATTTCTTCCGTATTTATAATACTAGGTCTCTATCTACATGGTATTTCTAAGCTTTGCTGAATAACTTCTTCCTTTTTTATTTTTCTTTTGCTACTAAGTGTTGATGCCTTCAGTATTCATCACTGTAATCTCACCTACATATTGGAAATACATCTAACAACCACGAGGCCAGCACCACTGGATTCATTTAGAAAATTCAAAACATATTAACAGAAAAGTTCTCCCACACAAGACTCGATTAAACTGGGATGCTCATTGCTACAGAAATCCCTCTTCCATCAGTTTCTAAAGTGTTTGTTACTGGCCACTCAGAAATCAAACTAAACAGTAGTGGTTTCGGGGGCCATCTCAGCAGGTATTCCTGTTCTTTCACTATCCTTCCTGACAAAAGAACCTCTCCTCCAATGCTGTCTGGTAGCAAGCACAAGTTCTGTGTTATTTTTAAAATTCAATCACTAAAAAAAAAAAAAAATAAAATTTAAAAAAATTAAAAAAGAAACACTCAGAATTAAACCCTTTAACATTCCAAAGCCTTGTACTAGCACTGCCTGGGCTGCGAGACAGACTTTTCGAAGGGACAACGCTTCACAACTTCTTTGCCTTGTAAAGACCAACAGACCAGCTGTGAGTCGTTGCACTGACTCAACAGTGCCCAGCTGCAGAAAGGTACCAACTTTTCTGTATCCAACTAACGTTCACAAGGGCAAATTAAAGAGGACACAGTCATCGCACAACGCACCACTTTGAACTTCTGCTACAGAAGTCTGACACCCAAGGAACACTTCACAAACACACATCAAATAAGCTTTGCAATACCCCTACAAAGTAAGAAAGCACTGCTACCCAGTGTTCTCAGGGAGGAAGGAAATTGCCTAACATACAGAAGAAAAAGATGGTTACAAAAATGAGTCCATGGGTGGCCCAGGAATAAACCTAGTATCCACCAGTGCCCAATTCCAACAGCTCCTATGCACTGTCATGCTACGGATGACATTCCAACATGCATTAATCCCCTGGCTTTTGCCCAACAACACATAACAAAAGATAAAACTCACAATACGTAACATAGCGACTCATAATACATACATGAAAAAGGATAAAACTCATCTGTTATTGCTGCCACTGACTGGAAACAGAGTGGCTGAAGAGAGTGGTGGATCTAAACAAGCCCCTTGTTGCAGTCTATACTGATCTTTCACTGCCCAAAGAGATGGCAATGTATAGACGGCTCTATATAGGTTCTCAATATAGGTTCTACCTATATTTTGTTTCTTTGACACAAACAGAATACAGATAAATAATGGCAAAACAGCCCTGGACAGTGCCAGAGGCAGATATGCAAGGGAAGGTTTAACCAGTCACAGCCAGGGTGGTTGTGCAGTCTTTGGGCTTTTGTAACAGCCTGTGAAATTCCATTATGATTCTTTTGTTATAATTTATCAGAAACACTTCAAGAACAGTAATCCATGGTAGGAAAGTAGCACCCATGAGTCCCTCCGACTTCTCAAACGACCTCAAAATCCTTTGAGCCGATTCTGCCATTACACAAACCCAAACAGATGGATGTAGATAGCTGTGAGCTAGTTTCACTTGCACTCCTTGCTAGCAGGATGAAAACCTTTCATGTTACTAGAAAGTCCTTTAGGCACACCCAAACGGGACTGCAGCCCAGCTAACGTGCCCCATTGCTCAGCAGGGAGCATCAACTCAGGCGCAGGCCCATGCTAAAACCTAAGTGTTTTATATGTAATACTATGTAGGTCCTCTTATCATTCTAAAATGCACTGAAAGATAAAACTGTGCTTCCACAGGTAAAACACTTCCAAAGCAAACCTTGATTAAAACTCGTCTAGAAGCAGTTTCTGCAGGAATTTTCACAATCAAAGAAATAAACTCCTTAACCGCACTAAATCAGAACAGGAAACTGAAAATTCAGAACTACTCAAATCCAACAATCTTGAGGGAATGACAGCTTGTTTAGTAGAGTTTAAAGTTTTTGTTTTGATATCAACAGTTATATTTTTATTGGATTTAATATTGACTTAATATAAATTATAGCACATACAAATGAAATATGTACACCTCAGAAATTTACCATGACATAAAAAACTAAAATGGAATTATTATCAAATTCAGAACTACTCAAATCCAACAATCTTGAGGGAATGACAGCTTGTTTAGTAGAGTTTAAAGTTTTTGTTTTGATATCAACAGTTATATTTTTATTGGATTTAATATTGACTTAATATAAATTATAGCACATACAAATGAAATATGTACACCTCAGAAATTTACCATGACATAAAAAACTAAAATGGAATTATTATCAAAATATCATGTTTCAACACTGTCAACGTTTACCAGTTTGCTACTTGTAAAAATTAAGGATTTCGATTTTTGAAATATCTCACTGAGACTGACTGTTCCCCAGAGTCTTTTCATTTCCACAGAACTGCACCTTTCATCAACAGCTTGCTTCACTGGACATTTTGTTCAACACTTTTTACTTGGGCAAACATTTTTTCCTCCCACCTCCTCTTCTCCCCTCTCCTCCCTCCCGCAGAAGCAGTTCCAAAGGGAGCCTGCAGTCAAGACACTGCGATTGTTCTGTTTCCACTTTCATGTCAGCCTTGCTGATGCCATTACCTTGGCTTTGGAAATGGAGTTTGGGATAGCAGCCAGCTGGCACTGCTTCAGTAGCATTTTCCTTTGTGGAGTTTGGCATATACCACACCAAGAAGACACTCTCCTCGATAGGTTGCAACACTTTGTGGGAAAATCAAATTACTTGGCAACGTCCCTTTCAAGTTCACAATGGCTCACACTGGAAAATGAATTAAATATATTCTTCCTGCCACACGTGATCAAGAATCACAAACTGCCTGCTTGCTTTCTCGTTTCTAGTTTTGGTCGGGGATGAAGGGAAGGCTTGTTTTTTTAATTACTACTTTTTTCTTTTTTGTAAAATAACAAACCCAAAACAACAACAACAACAATAACCCAAAATCAATGAACCAACAACAGCATAATATAGTGAAAGAATGGGAGAGGAACAGTCCTGAGGACAGAAGCCCCTCTCCATGTAGACTAAAATTCACTCCTATGTAAAAGTCAGCATAATAATTGGTATTGGGAGGTCAGCATGGAGGGCTGAAAAGAGCATAGGGAATTCCTTCTCTTCTACATGGCATAAATTCATTTACGCAGAATAGCTGCACCAGTACAGACCACATCCCTGCCTCTGTAAACAGGTCTTCAAGCCAAAGTGGCACTAGCCCTTCTGTTGAACGTCCTACTGCGTGTTACTGCCCATCCAAACAGTTTTTTATCGGACAACCTTCTTCAGGTATCAGCAATAAGATCCGTGGATCTGTTTCACACCAGCTTCTAAAAACTATTTGAGAATGACTTATATCTTTTAAATCACAGGTAGAATTGAACAAGTGACAGAGATGCAAATTTCTGCGGTCTGCCCCATGAACGGGCAGAGGCCCGTCTGCTTTCTGAACTGAGCTTTTCAGTCTGGCACCAGCAACTGAAACACACACCTTAAG
>NW_009636550.1:229885-251743 GCF_000690535.1 Cariama cristata | reverse complement strand
GTAACTACACAGCACACCTTAAGCGGTAGTGAAAAAAGTAGAAAAGAGGTACAATGTTTAAATTCAAATCCCCATTAGCCTTTCTTTATCAAATCCTACAGCTCTCTGACTTGCCCTGTTACCGGGATTATTGCTGCTTCTTTGAACTTTTTTGAGCACAAGCCACCACAGCTTGCCATTTATTCTGCAGACACCTGCCAAGACAGAAGCTCCAGAGGAAGAGGCGAGGGATGGAGACACGGAGCCTGTTTCCACCTAGAGATACATTATACTGCATCTTTGGCACAAGTCCCAGTTAAACATGCTTTTATTTTCCTACACCTAACATCATTTCAAAATCAGATGGCTTAAAACAGCAGCTGGAGAACAACCCTCAGACAGTGCAAAGACCAGGATGCTTCCTGCAAAGGATCTGCACTCTACAGGTGGGAATTCGTTTGGTGTTAGGCTCTTGTAGGTTTATTTTAATGTTGCCCCCCACTCCCACCATTCCACTCATGCTGGGCTCCAGGCAGAGGTAATGGAGAAGGAGGGAAAGCTCTGACAAGGGAGTATCGGTGGAAGAAGCGGTACCAGGAATTTTACTCTGCTGGGTGTGATTCACTCGAGTGCAGCTGACAAATCTAACTGCAGGAGACTCTCTGATGCTCTCTCCCATTACTGTGTTACTCCCTAGAGCAGCAAGTGCCCTATATCTGCGGAGAGCTATGAGCCAGAGTTTTCTGAACACAATGCCAGGGTTAGTCAGGAAGAACAACAACAAAAACGTCTGACAATGAGAGCAGACTCAGAGAGGGCATTTCAAAAATTAAACACACGCAGCCGTTTACTGTACACATGGAAAAGCTCTGCCAATCTGGCACCAACAATCTAAAAAAGCCAAGACTCGTGAAACCAGATGGTATAAACACGGGATCTCGTGCCTATGACCACCAGCTTGCCATTTGAATACAGTGGCATGATTAAAAGCTCTTGCTGTGGCTGTGACTAAAGTCACTGCTATCTGCTGGCTCGCAAGTTGACTTCAGTGAAACATATCTGCTGCTTCTTATTTCCAGCAGATAGCTGGCCCGTGCGGTATAAAACCACGGTTTGCATTGCTGACTCCCGGTCTTCAGTGAAGGTCAAATAGACAGTCTAGCTGTCCTCCCCAAAATTCCCCAAAGCAACAATATGACATAAAGAAAAAGACTAATAAAGACAAAAAGGAAAAATGCCAAAGGAAAACCAGGAAGAAATCTCAGGTAAGAGGGCACAGCCATGAACGAAGGAACCATACACGGGGTGGCACTGTCAGATGGGCCTAAACCTACAGTAACTGGCTTTTAATTCCCACGAAAAGGAGTTCTACAACTCCCAGGTGATTCTCTAAGCCTCAGATTTACTGGAGAAATATTTAATTGACTAGCAGCTACTGGAATACAAGAGACAGAAAACATAAAGAAACTGTGTTTAGGAACTCTATCAATAATAAAATCCATATAAATGTTTTTCACTTCATCCTGACAGGATGTAGCCAGTGACTGAATTTAGGAATAAGTAAATAATTTCCCCAGTGATTCTGTGGTAAATTAATCAAATTAAATGAGAATAATTTCAGGTTAACTGAATTGCCTTAGACATAGAGGTTCTGGTCCACAGAAATGTAACTGGGTCAGGGGAGATGCTCAGTACTTGGCAGGATCTGGCCTGAACTTACCTACTCCTTTACCTTGTTGAAACTAGTACCATGTTCATTTTAGGAAACGCTCCCTTAAAACATGGATTACATAAGCAGCCACCAGATTTAATCCTCTTGACCCTTCATCTGTTATGATGTATACAGGTACATTTGTCTTTTAACCTTAGCCAACGATATTGTTCCCATAAGTAATTCCTAGTCTAGAGCTATTCTCTAAGGAACTGTTGTGGATATTACATACCCAAAATTCGAACAGGACATACATCCTACACAGAACATTCCTGATATGATTCTGATACAAATAATCAAGATTCAAGTGCAGATATCAGGAACTGCCAATTCAATATTAATTTCCTACAAAGTTGCAACATTCTCAAATTAGATTTTGCTACTTCTGTGTTTGTTGTCTAGAATAATTCCAGAATGTAGCAATGAAAAGGGACATAAACTCAAATTAAGCAAATTTAGAGAAAAGTTCTGGGTAATAACATGTGATGCGAGACACTTCTCATTACCTGCTTCAAGTTTGTCAGTGCAGACTATCCCCACCTGAGTCCACTGCACACTCCAAGGAGACAGGTAGTCTATCCGTCATCCACCAGATCAAGATGAGAGACATCAGGACACCAGACAAGTACCATGTTCATCTCCAAGCACGTTAAGTTCTTAATTCCTACTTTTATTTGGCGGATCTGCCTGTCCAAACCTCAAGAGAATATCTGTGATTTTCTCATCCTCTACTGGAAGGACCACCCTGAGTGACCAGTCTACCAGCAACCACCCGTCATCACTGTCTTCAGCCTTCACTGTGAGGCCACCTCCTGCCTACAGCGCAGAGGGTCTACAACACAGCCAGTATCATTCTAACTTCATGTGGATTGCACTTCTCTGTGCCTAAAACTGGCCAGATCAAAGCTTCTATGCCATTTATATTTAGTAGCGCTTGCGTAGACTGATTGCACTGCCTTTTCTGAAAAGGTCTGAACATCACCGTGTGACTTGAACCCCAATAGCAGGGAGGTGCCAGGCTATAAATTCACCCCAAGACTCAAGCGTTTCCTCAGCAGTGTAAGTCTAGGTCAAACACAGAGCAAAACTGCCTGCTGCCTCATTTAAATATTCAGTGAACACTGCAAAGATTAACATTTCCTTTCTTGAATATCTAAATATTTGCCCACAATCCCCCTGCTAATGAGCAAAGACAAGTGCTGGTAAGTGGCAAGCAGCATTAAGCCTAGAGTCAATCAAATGAGTACAACAGACCCTTCAGCATCACCACAAGGCCCATGCGAGTCAGATTCAAAGCTGGTGGCTTGCAAATGGCCCTTCTCTCCCGCTAACTCTGCCCCCACCATACATCCACACACATTCCTCCCTCTCCTTTCCTCTCCACCCCCTTTTCCGCTCCATAACCCACTTGGGGGCATAAAAAACTGGTACTGAGAAACCTGCCAACTGCTTTAGACTTTGGAACACAGGCTCCGGTCTTGTCAGCTCTGAGCCTTCCACACAATGGAAAACATTACACATTTCGCTAGCTAACGACCGCACTGCTCATTTACATGTCGTAGGCAAATACTAACAAGGTCGCAGCCAGAAAAGTGCGGTCAGGAGCTGCTGCTGCTCCTGGCAAGAGGTTAGTGCCTGGAAAAAGGCTGCACGGGAAGCTCTTTAAACACCTTGGAACATGTGCTAAGCTGCTGAAGTATGAGGTGTGGTGACAGCAAGGTGTTGAAACCATGCTTTTAAAACCTGCCAGTCATCATTAACACATCTCCGCAGAGTATTGGCAGCCAAGTCAAAGGCAACACCTAGAGCATCTTCTTGAAGGGTGGGTGGGGAGAACTGAAGAGGAAAGGGAGCAGGTGTGGGGAAGACAAAGGAAGAATACAGAATGTACAAATACATACAGAGGGGGTTTTCCCTCTTGGTCTAACGCTCAGAAATTTCCATCGTTGCTTCACAAAGAGGCAATGGGGTTAACTGCTCTTCAAGAGTTCCAGTGTCAATTGTCTGGGCAATCTGCAAGGGAAACGGTGAGCTTTCCCTGCCTGTTTCCTCTGGGAGTTTCTCACGCTGTCCTTGTTGTTCTTGCTACTTTGGGGATCAGGTATTCCTATTACTAGCGGTTTTTGTGAAGTAACTACCACAAGGCTAGGAGCAGCATGCTTGTAACCTCCCATGCCAGTGGCACTCCCACATTATTTCTTGAGTAAGTTTCAGTGGGAGACTGAAACTAGATTACCTGGGAGCTGTTGAGTAGCCAGCAAAGAGATGCCAGCTTGAACAGCCAAGGCTATCAGCAAAAACCCTTAGCAACACATGGACAGGCTCAGACCAGCACTGCTTAGGGGGCATTACCTCTCTTTCGTGGCTGTAGACAATATCTGCCCAGGCAGGGATGCGGCAAGGCCAAAGAAAGGAGCTTCCACTTGCCCGTGTTCAGGCATCCCTTGTACACACGTCTAGATGACTCTGCTGCTGGCAGCACTGCAGAGGAGAAAGGCCACGAGTACAGAAGAACCCAAGAGCAGCTGCTAGCTGGAGATCCAGGGCAACAGCCATGTTCAAATCTCCCATTCTCCTATTACTTCTGTGCTCCGTGCAAAGAGACACAATCCAAATTCTGGAACAATATACACTTGCTACTCCTTTGTTCAACAGAATTTGTCAAAATTCTGTATTCCCTAATTTTTTGACAAAAGTTTTATTAATTTTTTTCCAGTTGCATGCATCCTATGATTAGTTCCAACTTTCAAAAAGATTCTTTCTGACTTTATATGCCCATCTACTTTAAAGAAGACCCAAATCACCAATAGACACAACCTTGGGCAAAACTGCAGCAGCCACGATCTTTTCCCTAGTATGAAGATTTTTTTTTTTAAAAAGTATCCATCACTACAAAGTAGCTGGATAGGAAAGTTTGTGTGAATTAAAAGAAAACATCCCTAGCTAAATATAAATCTATCTCCTAAGAGTCTAAAACTGTATCACGCATCAAAATCTTAAATATTTATTTGAAATTATGCACCCTACTTATTCCATATTCTAAACTTGTGCAGTAGAGAGGCTGTAATTGTAATGGATTTAATAAAAGCTATCATATTACATAATTTTTAGGAAAGATTATGCATAGCCCCTAGATGCAACTAAGAATAGCTAAGTTTCTTCTTCTTGGTGATTGTTCTAAGAACTAAAAGAAAAAAAAATTATACATCTCTCTCCTGCTCCTTTTTCTCACTAAAGTACTCAAGAACCACCATGTCCCACTGATGCGCTGAATGCTTTGTTCCCCTCTCTTTTACGAGCTTCAGAGCAGTTCTTTCATTAACCCTTAACAAGCACAGCATTCCTTGATCTTTAGCATTTTTTACCCCCAGGTTTCCGGGAGGTTGCCGTAAGTAAGTGATCACCAGTGCTAGCCTGACACCCCCCAAAAACCGCGTCTTCTGTGATTGTGTTGTCAGTACATTTGATGATTTCCCTCCTGATCACATAACTTTTGGGCCCACGGTAAAATCTTGGATAAATCTGACAGAGAGGCAGAGGTTTCAAATAAGTTTCCCAAATGAAGGAAAGGCAGTAAAAACTCAGCAGTTTCCCTGTCGTGAGCAGCAGCCGTGGGTCCCCACCCAAAAGCTCCAGACAATACATTTTATGCCTTGCCCAGCACCAGCGTGGTGGGGGACACAGCAAGGACAGAGACGTCACGAGCTGAGTTGCACGACACAAGATACAAGTCCACGGGAAACCAGGCTTCATTAAATCTGCTGCTCATGCAAAAACTTACTTCTTTATTCATCGGCTTTCTTATTTGCTTAGACTTAGTAAAACTGAAGCACTAAAAGACAAGAAAAGATAGATTTTTAAAGAGACATTATGGGGGCAAGGTACCCAATTACCTTTTAAAAAAGTCTAAGCAGAAGTGAATTGCTTAAAGATACAGAGTGAACTATTGAATCATGTCTTTCAGCATCCAGACTTTTAGCAAAATCACTAAAACTTATCTGTTAATTCTCATCTTACCTGTGGACAACCATTACCGCAGAAGAAAGGTGAAACTAAAAACAATAATAAAAAAACCCTAAACCCCCTTCTTTAGAGCCAGGGAGATGAAAACTGACATCCAACTTTCTCCTTCTCTTGCTGTCTCTCTTACACTTGCACACGCGTACATACACACCTCATAAACGTGCTCCATCAGCTTGATGGATATATGCCACACCTGTTCCCAGCCCCCTTTAGGGAGGTTTTCCTCATTCATCTTCAAGGCAGGGACTGTCTCTTCATTATATGTCTGTGGAGTCCTTAGCACAATGAGGCTGGGGCCTCTAGGCACTACCATGACAATAAATAATCATAATTCAGGAGTGCGAGGCTTTCAAATCCCAAACTTAACATTCTTCTGAGCTTCCCACCACACAAACATACACACACACACCCTTCTCTATTGCTGAATTTGACCTCTGCTCTTATTCAAAGTTGAAAACCTCTGTTTCTGCAGGGGCTCAGGTTTGGTGGGGGACTCCCGGAAAGCCCACTTGGGCTGAGTCTGTTCCTGTGAAGCCAGGTGGGATGGGATGGCCATTAATCTGTTCACACCTTGTCAACAAGGGGCCTGGTCGGAACACATCCTCCTTTAGCTTTAGGAAATGACCACAGATGATGGCAAGGAGCAACGAAGAGAAACTGTGCAGAGCTGAAGAGACAGCAAGGAACACCGTACCTGTGAACAGTTCAGTACATAACTAATTAAAATACTGGGTCAGGGCGTGACTGAGAAGAGTCTTTCTCTACCCTCAGATTTTGGGCCACCCTAGGAATTTGGAGGGTGGTTATTAGCGGCTCCCAGCAGAACCATCGTCTCCTTTTCTCCTCCAGAGGGAGATGATAAACCCCAATGACTTTAATACGACTATGCCCCTGTAAATACACAACTGGTGCTTTGTCTGCTTCAGCGATGCCTTCACTCCACGCTGCAAGTCTTCCTCTTTCTCCTCTCTCCCCTTAATGCTAGCATTATTCTCCTCCCCTCATCTGGTCTTTTCTCTCTGTGTAAAAATTAATGGTTTTACCACATGTTGGAAGGCAGCAAAAGGAAGTGGTGAATTGACAAATGGGAATGTTCATGCTTTAATTTATTATGACAATCATGCCTGGGTCCACAAAGTAAACTGAGTCAACAGAGAAGGACTTTGTGCCAAGTTATTTATCCACTTCTCTAACTGGGGGATCTTTTTTTCCCTAGCCAGCCATGAGACTGGTTAAACTCATCAACTTTATTGATGAGCACAAGCAGCAGGGAATTTTCTCACAAAATATGTTGTTGTTGAAAAACTTGGATTCATCCAAACCCAAACCTTTTTTCTAGGAATGGTTTGGTGTCACTAAATTTCCAGACCCATGGGAAAAGGAGAAAAAAACCCAACTAAACCCATGCTGCTTGAACAGTCACTGAAGATGTTTAGGTTTTGTTCAAAAGAACTTTCTGTGCAGTTTAATTAAATTTTGAAATGTTTCATTTTGATTTTTTCTTTTTCTCAGCTTGTCATAGAGATGACAAAACAAAACATTTCAACTGAGCAAAACTTCACATTTTTATCATTTAGCCTGTCAGCACATGACATTTTTCAGGATTTTTACTCCAGTCTGGCACAAGACAATTTTTCAGCGTCTCCAAATTTCCCATCCAACCATACTCATGAATGCATCCTATTAACCCCCTGAATGTTAGCCCAGCTACACACAGCTGTCCAGTATGACCGGTGGAAAAATTTGTCCAAAACCTCAATTGTCCCTCATTGTAGGAAGGCCACAAGACAAAGTTGCTGCCCAGCATACCAGCAGTGGAACAAGGCACTTGTTCCTTAGTGTCTGTCTCCTTTATTTCTCAAGTCATATGAGCAGTCCTTTCTGGGAGGCCACAGTTCATCCTAGTATCCCATACCCAACTGTGACAGTCAATGTCTAGGAAGGACTTAAAAGACAGGACAAGCACGCAATGTTTCTACTGCAGAATGCTCTTCCAACCTCCAATAATCGTCATTTCAGTTTTCAGAGGCAGAGGAAGTTCCTTTGGATTTAACTGCCCTCAAGAGACCTTCTTCCAGGGAATTTATTTTTCCCAATTTTAGCCCTCTGGCTTTTGTCTGTTTATTACCATAAGATCAATCTCGCAGCATATTACCAGGAGCATCGTACTCAATGGTGGTCATTGAATGATTTCTTTCCAGCACAGGTAAGTTCTCAGCTGACGGCAGCATCTAGTTTTCAGATACTGCTTTTCAAGGGAAAGGTAGAGAAGAGTGGATAAACCCCACAAGAGAGCAAAAGAAATGCTAAAGAACTTTAGAAAACAAAACCTACAAAGAGAGGTTGAAAGAACTGTGTTTCTACAGTGTGCACATGGAATATGAGTGCAATGCCCTGTAGCCTTTCACTCATATCGTCGTCGTGCAGCTGAGCAGGGACCTGCATGATACCCTTTTAAAACACTTCTGTGTCTTTCATACTGAATCACATTCCAACATCATTACACAATCTCCAAAGTAGCATTTTAACAACCTGCAGTCAAAACAAGCAGGCATTGTTTGCCATCCTGCTTGTACAAACGCCCTTGCTGTTGAGCTGGAATGTACCCACATCCGGGTAGAGGACACCAGGACTACCAATATATATCAAATCCAGTACAGGAGAATGGAGCTTTGATTCAACAGGTATATCAGTCAACAACACCAGAGTATGCCAATGCAGACTAAAAGTCCCCAAATGATTTCTGTGCTCTCCCAGTATTTTTCGTTAAGAGGTTATAAACATTTCTTGTGAAGGCTTTTCTTGCTATATTACAAGATGCTATATTGCATCTGCTGCTGAGCCCACCCTGCGGCGCTTTAGAAACTGCACTGAGTAGGTCATCTGAAAGGCTGATCCACAGATAAAAGGGTCAGCAGTGGATTTTGTGTCTTCATTAAATAAATTTTGGCTACTAGGCTTCAAATCATAATTCATTAACACCCAGGACATAGAGTAACACATGCAATCTGTCCATAAACAGGAAAGCAATAGAGTCGCACTACCAGACTTGGGTAAACCCTCCCTAGCTTTCAGCTGAGTGAACTACTTCTTAGCTCGTACACAAATGACACTGCTATACACACTGTACGTGGACAATATACTACTGGTATTAAGGACATGCTGTCTGATCAGTCTATGTGGAGATCCCCCTTCACTGCTCCTGCTTCCTCGGTTGAAGTAAAGCAAAACCAAGTTCCAGGGAGAACCTACATAGCCCTCCCGTGCGCACATCTCTGCTATCTTTAATCAGAGGGGAATACTTTGCATTTGTTGAAGCTTTTGTTTCAGACAGGCTGCAGAATCAGGCAATATTTTCAAACTTTTCTTCAGATCTGTGGCAGCTGGAAATCTGCGGGTATCTGCAGGAAGGGAAGCAAAATGAAAATTGAAATGTTGTTCTGAGATTAGAGGTCAGGTGTCTTCCATCTGCTACTGGATTGCTACAACTGAGCTAGTAAACTCCACTCCATTTTAACATAAATAGAAAGAACCCGGCATTTCCAGACCATACTTCATCTAACCTGTTTTGGATGGCTTCTTTAAGATAAATTGCCTCAGAAATATCTTTTTCACCATTGCCAGTGAAGTCAGCCCAGATGAAGACACCTACACTGTTGCTGTCCAAGTCTGGACAGCTGAAACCCAGCTAGGTGCTGAGGGTCTCTGACTCTGACGATGCTCCACACTGGGTTGCTACCACTCCTTCTCATCATCTTCACGTAACCCCAGGGCATCATCCTCAGGACTCTTATTTAGTACAGCCCTAAGACAACATTTGTCTTTCGCTACGTCTCCGCAAAGCTCCTGTGCTGCTGCCCCTTCCCATATCTGTTTCGTGAATGTTGCGATATAACAGGTTTGATCTATTGGGGATTAAGATGAAGTGTAACAGGGAGGCAGATTATACAGCAACTAACTAGTAAGAGCCACATTAGTGGACTAGGCAGACCCAGGGCCCGATCACAAGTGACAACTCCTTTATTCCTAAACATGGTCCTTTCTCAGTCTCCTTTTACCGCTTGTGTAACTTACTGTCCTCTGGAGGAGATGCTGGACTTTACGCAGTCGATTAACCTGTTTCCCAACCTATCGAGTTGTTTCTCTGGCACGTCCACAAAATGGCAAAGTTTACCTTTGGTACAACTTCCCTGAAGTTACAGCTCATATGGTGAAAAAGCAAAACACTAATAAGATTTGTCTCCCTCCAACAATGCTGAAGAGTTATAGTTCATAACTTCCAACTGAATTCATTGTACAGCCAAGCATTTCTAATGAATTCCCCTAATGATCATGCTCTAATGTTTGACTTCATTATGTCACTTTTGCAAGAGTTAAACTACAGAAGAATGTGTCTTTCTTTCAGTAAGGATCACTCAACAGTCACCCTTCTCTTGAAGTGTACAAAAGTGCTGGCCCTGCGGAAGCTTGCTCCTTCCCCAGCCTCCGCCAGAAGGAAGGGCCGTCCAGAACAATATACCGGAGCTGGGAGCAGAGAACTCCCAACTGGTCTTGCCCAAGCCCTTTCCCAAAAGGTTCCTTTACTTCACATAACCTAAACAATACCCTTCAAATATCCCAGACAATACCCAGGAAACTTAGCTACTCAAGTCCTTGCCTCTCCATCAGGGATGGTGCAGAAATGCATTCCTAGCTACTTCCAGCTTTAAAGTGCTGGGATAGAAAGGCTCTAGGCACTTAAAGAGTTTATTTTAAAAAAGAAAAGGAAAAAAAAAAGAAAAAAAGACCATTGTAGGGTTGAGAGACTCAGAATTAAAGATGCTCCTGATATTTTTTCCTGTGCATTACTCAGCCCAATCTGTTTAATGGGTCTTCATCAGTGATTGTGATTGCTGATTCGTGCTGGCGACATCATTCAATTGGACATGGCTTTGAAGCAGAAGAATAATTATTTCCCATCTTCCAAAAGACCATTTAATTCACGCTCCCCAATCTCTGGGAATAGATAACCCATAGCCCTTTTAGTTCATTAACTCTCTGGGGCTGTCATCAAAGGATTGTCAGCTGCTCAGGCAGAGGTTGCACAGTGAGGAATTTGCAGAAGGGAAAAGTGGCTGAAAGCCTCCAGCGTCCCTTTTACCCATGGATTCAGCATGTGCATCTCCTACCATGTATCCTGCAGCAAGACAGGCTGAGAGAGTTGGGGTTGTTCAGCTTGGAGAAGAAAAGGCTCTGGGGAGACCTTAGAGCAGCCTTCCAGTACCTAAAGGGGCCTACAAGAAAGTTGGGGAGGGACTTTGTACAAGGGCATGGAGTGATAGGACAAGGGGCAATGGCTTTAAATTGGAAGAGGGAAGATTTACATGAGATATCAGGAAGAAATTCTTCACCATGAGGGTGGTGAGGCAGTGGCAGAGGTTGCCCAGACAAGCTGTAGATGCCCCATCCCTGGAAGTGTTCAAGGCCAGGTCGGATGGGGCTTTGAGCAACCTGGTCTGGTGGAAGGTGTCCCTGTCATGGCAGGGGGGGGGGGACTGGGGGGGCTTTTCAAACCTTTCTATGATTCTATGAAAGGTGGGGAAAAAGGGGGAGACACACATGACTTTTATTACCTCTCCCTCTTTCTTGTACCAGACCAGGATCACATCTGCGTAATCTAGCAGCTGCTGTACTAAGGAAAACTCAATGCCAATAGAGAGAGGCAAAGCAAAACCAGACATCAACAAAGCCCTGGGGAAAGCAGTGGTGATGTGATCAGCAGAAGCAATAGCTGTGCTGGTGTTTGGGATTCAGTAGGATTGGCTCAGTGGAAGGATGACTCCATCACGGCTCACAGGGAAATCCAGCATCTAGACAGCCCACGCCTAAGGCTATGCAATCAGTATGGACCACAACAGAGGAGGTATCTGAGCTGGGCCATCTGCAGCAAATACAGATGTCAAGTTAAGTAAAATTTGGCAGAAGATTATTTTCTTATTTCCTTTCCCCTCCCACCACAAATATCAAGATGGTTTGAAACAAGGAAGACAATAAATAAGTGAAAATCCTGCTTTAAGACAAGAGCAGAGGCTAGTTCTGGGAAGAGCCAAGAGCTGTAAACCCAGCTCTTGCACAGTGTTTTTCAAGACTAGATTTAAAAGCACTCTGCAAAGGAGGTAAGTGCACTTATTGCTCCTTCATAAAACAGGGGAACTGAAGTTCCAAGTGACGGGAGAAAGTGCACACAAATGCACCCACTGCCTAATGGCAGGCCAGGCACAGACACCATGTGTCCTGCACCCTCGTCAACGTTTGCCTCTTACCTCAGACACCTCTAGCCCAGAATTAATTTTGAGCACTGAGTGCACTTGGAGATTTTGCTGTAAGATGGGAAACGTACAGACAATGCAGGCAAAAAGCTCCACCTCTTTCAGATTATGAGTGGAAAGAATTTAGCTAAGAGGCTTCAGTAAATCAGCCTGAAGCCTCCTTTCCTCGGTTTATATTATTTATCTCCCTATCGCTTTGACCACACTAAATTCTTAAAGGCATCTTGGCAGTATGCAAACACAGAGGGGGAGTTTATTGAAAGTACTAAATATGTTCTAATTGTTTTCTCCTGCACTACTCTGCTAAAACTCACTGTGCCGTGAGCAGAAGCAGAGTTAGACAATTACTGAGGCACTTCAAACAATCTCACCCTTACTATAAGGAAAGTGGTGAAGTTTAGCAATGCAAAGACCTCTTGAATTCATACCTTTGCTTTGCAGCCATTTTGCCATTCAAACAAGACTTTGTCTCAACTTCAGCAGCAGTAGAAGACAGTACCCTTGTGTCCCTAAGCACAGGATACTGTGAGGTTCACTTAAACAATACTCATTAAAAAGCTTTGAAAATTATAAAGTGCTATATAAATATTCAGCTGGATTGCAATTAAATTTTTGGCATGTGGTTTACATGTAAGTGCAGAAATACCATCAATAAAAGTCAATACATTCCTTTTTCCCTTTCTCTCACTCTCTTTCTCTGACTTGCCTTAGCTATTCCCCAGATCTCTGCCAGTGTTCGCTGAATTTTCATAAGGGAAAAAATTACTTCCTAAAATGTTCAAAAGCTTTTCCTTGGTTTGTTATTAGAGCAATTATCTAGCATAACACAGTGAAATAGCACAAAGTATTCTAATGGGAAACAAATGTGCCAAAGAAGTGACCAAACTTGGAATCTTTATTGAAAAATGAGGGGAAAGCGATTAGTTGAAGAGGCAGCAACGGAAAGATTTTCCACCTGGCCTTGGGCAACACATCAAACAGACCTCAAAAGGGTGCTATTTATAATTGTTGTCTGGCTGTCTATGGACCCCTGTCTGTCTGTCAGTCCGGTCTGTTTTCTCCCTCCGCCTCCTCTCTGCCACGTGTCCCGTCCACAATTTGTTTATACAACGCACTTTCAGTAGTGAGGGGATCTGTAAGCTTTTGAACCCACAGAAAGGACGCTGATCTCGCACCCCTTTTACTCCAGAATAGCTCCACGGGGTTCAGTGGAGTTACAATGGTGTAAACACTGTAACACAGTGCAAACGTAGAAAACTATGCCCCAAACGTAGTGGTTTCTTTTTTCCCCACCCCTCCTTAGCTTCTCTCAGAGTACAGAGGCTGCTGAACTGTTCGCATTGCTACAGAAGCAGAGAGAGGGTTCACTGAACCATATGTAACGTACAATATCTTGTCTGGTCATTTCCCTCCAATAAAACCAGTCCAAAGTGGAGGCGAAAGTGTTGCCAGATCAGGAAGGTCTGATTTCACCTCCACTTTGCCCTGGTATAAATAGCCATGCAATTTGTAGGTCAAAGGCCCATCAATCCCAGAGAGTTTGCTTTGGTGTAATTCAAGAAGCAATTACATTTTGCAAATATTGAGATGACTTATAAGAATATCCAGAAAAGTTTTAGGACCTTTGGCATGACAAACAAAGGATGTGAAAGAACCATAACAGAAATTTCTCACTACTCACTAATGGTCATTTATCACTCTCCTTTAACTGTTTCCCTTATTCAATTTAAATTGGGGAATTAAAAAAAAACATTGAGTATCTAAATCATCAGCTAGTATAATTTCTCATAGCTTAATGGAGGCCTTTGGAATTTTAATCTTTCACAGCAACTCAGGAACTGCTTTTCTTGTGAGAGGTAATAAATTCCACAGCACAAATACAAATGGACAAGCAACTGAAAAGGTCTGAATCACTAGTCTGCAAACACCACCATGGGCTAAAATTCAGTCCCGTAAGGTATCCAGGAAATACAGGCAAGGGGAACATTTCTATCTGAACAGAAAACAGGGTCATTTAGTGATGGATCTGTGAATAAATAATGGGCAGCACATTGGCAAGGAGCACTATTCTTAGCAAGAGTTTTGGCCATGCTAAGAGTTACAGAGGCACACAAAAACCCACAATCACGCCACATCTTCCCTAACCAAAATAGGGACTTTTGAAGTTCAGGCATGAAAAATAAAGTCTGATTTTATCTCTGTTAGATTCCATTTGCCCAAAGATGTCCAAACCTCAAAAGAGGTCAGATGTTCAGTACAGATAATCACTCAAAGTTTGGGTGTGTAGTTGAAGCCTATCCAAATTATCCCAGGCTCTCGAGGACGAAGGATGGGAAACCTCGTGAGAAGAGTTAAGAGACACCAACAGAAGCTTTCTGGTACATTCTGCTTTCACTCTGATCATAAATACTGCAAGAGCAGCCTTCGCTGTGGTATTTTAATGTTTCCAATCTCCAACTTCCCTCAGCTCTACTTAGAGCAATGCGTTTCTAAGTGCATACACGCTTCAGATAAAATTCTGTGCCTTTGTTGGAGAGCAGTGTACAGCAGGGAGCACCTATCCCCTCACTTACCCTATTTCCCATACAATCACAGTGACCCATCCCATAATGACAAAGCCTCAGATACATGGAAAAAACTCCAAGGTGGCAAGGGATGGGCATATCATTCAGCCTGATCTTCTTTGCCTGGACAACAAAGAGCCAGATGAGGAGAATTTGGCCAGTTTTTCATCTCCATCCCTGCAAGAAAGTGAATGAATTGCTGCTCACTTACACACATACATCTAGCAATTGGGAGATTCTACGCCCAAAGCTCTCTCAACTGTGCTTTCCAGAACACCAGTGGGAGTGGGGCGACGCAAAGTTGTCCACTGGGACTTTGAGAAACTGTACCAAACAGTCTTGCAAATATACTGGTGGTCAATGAGACAACAGCAGGGTTGACAGCAGCAGACGTTGTAAAACACTGGGATCTTGCATTCTTAACCAAAAGAAAAGAATATATTCCAAAATCCCAAATCATGATCAAATTGCCATAAAAAAATGACATAGCTTTGTTTACAGTTTAGCACAGAGAAAGAAGAACAGGTTTACCTCATGAGTTCAGCTTTATATTTCAGTAGTGCTTGGGACACTAACTTAGGGGAGGACTCCTCAGTGGCAGAGGAGTCCCTATGAGATTTAGGACTTCAACAGCAATTAGCTAGAGAAAACGGAAGTGACTTGTCCATTGTCACACACAGCAAGTCAGTAGTAAAACCAAGAAGAAAGCTCTTGTTCTACTTCCCATCCAGTGCTCCCTTCACATAATCAAACTGCATGACACCAAGATGAAAAATATTTACTTCAGCCAATCCATTATTACATGAAGCTCACCTATAATAAACCTGCTCTGAATTTATTCTGGATATACTTTCTGAAGGGTACCTCTACAATGTGCAAAGAGTGGACTTCAACTGAAAATGCCATTCTTGGCACAGAATCAGAGAATCATAGAATATCTCAAGTTGGAAGGGACCCATAAGGATCATTGAGTCCAATTCTCTGCTCCTCGCAGAACTACCTAAAACTAAACCATACGACAAAGCATTGTCCAGACGCTCCTTGAACTCTGGTAGGCTTGGTGCCACGACCAGTTCCCTGGGGAGCCTGTTCCAGTGACCGACCACCCTCTCAGTGAAGAACCTTTCCCTAATGTCCAATCTGAACTTCCCCTGACGTAGCTTCATTCCATTTCCTCATGTCCTATTGCAGGAATGACGTTCTGTGTATCTCACCGTGAGGAGCAGGACAGCAAGACCAAAGTCCATCTTGATGCATACAGTGAGCAAATGACCTGTGCATTGCAATTATGGGGGTGAATGTAGCCCTCTGTACATTTTGTTGTTCATTTAAGCATTCAAAATAAGACAAAACCCTAGAATTAATCTCTGACCTCACAAAATCATTCTCTGAATAACCCTGCTGCAGAAGAGACTCCAGGGCTCAAGATTTCTGGAAAAGAACCATCCTATGTCTGTTCATAATCTTTCTTCAGTTACAGGCCAAAGTCTGTTTTTGTGAGTAACCTCCAACTTCTTTATTGCATCTTCTCCTTCCCTTACTGATACACCCTAAGCCCCTTCTCCTTTCCCCAAAACCCACCTCAACAGCCTCCAGCTACACATCACATTCTGGAATATTTATACATTCACGTCTTCCACTGAAAGGTGACTGCATAGGCAGGGTTTTCCAGGAGACAATGGCTTTATTTTCTCTTCTCCTGACAGAGTTCATGATGCAACGTAGTACGTTGTATGAAGCACAACAAACATCAGCAGTATAAACCCTGGTGGAAACCATAAATCTTGAACGCATCATCTGGATTCTTAACTCCAGTTGCAGGAAAGCAGCTATGGCTGTGTAACTGGCTAAGATGCTCAGACTGTCTTAATCAGCCTTCTGACCACTGTGTGTGCTCAGAGAAATAGTTCTATGCCAAAAAAAGTTTTTATAGTTTTCAGGATCACTTTGGAAAAAATGAGAATGCTCACAAAAGAGCAACAAGGCTTTCAGGCAAGGTGAAATGTTGTCAAAACAGCCCAGCTGATGCCAGTGACCAGCCTAGAGTTGTTCTATACGTGAAATGGCTACTTCCTGCTTTCCTGGTCAGCTACTGTTCATGTCAAAGCTGCTTCACTTCAAGACTTTCTCCTGATAGATGCACCTTTTATACTCAGGCAAGGCCATCACATCTATTTACCTGTATGACCTTAAACCAGAGCTGCCCTTAGGTCTCCCTAGGTCTGCTACAGTGAAGAAACACTCTGTAAGAGCGATAGTGTACCTATGTATAAAGACATTTTACTGGAAGTCAGGTAACCTGCATTCAGGCCCAAGCTGCACCACAGACCTGATAAGCATGGTTGGCTGAGCGACTTAGCTTCTGTTTTTCTTCAGACTCACCCTTTGCCTCTTGTCTATTGGGGCTGCAAGCTCTGTAGGACAAGAAAAATGTTTCCCTGAATGTTTACTCAGCAGCTAGACTTCGTTGTGGTAGGGACTGATAGTTACCATCTAATGCAAAGAACTGTTATCTAACCAAGCTGTCTTCAACCTGTTTGGGACAGTGATTTACTATCTGCAAGGGAGGTTCTGGTAGAGTGAACATATTCTGAACTGACTTCACACAGAGACCATTACCTCATTTGCTGGAGTCTGACTAGATCAGGAGTACAGACAGCAAACCTTAAGTAGCTAGCTAACTAAATAAATAAAGGAGCAGTATTTCAGTCACCGGTGAATTCTTGACTTTAAAGAAACTCTCCAGCTTCCTCTCCTGTTTAGGGCCATGAGAAAGAATAGCAAAGTCCAGGGAATGAATTGTGAGTTTGTGTCCAGTTTTCCAGTTTTGCTGTGTTGTTGGTTTTCCACGATGGCAGCATACATAGACCTTTGTTACTGTTGATAAGAACGTGAGGAGTACAAGATTAATATTAAAAGTCTATGTTTTAGAGTTATTCATTGGGGGGGGTTTAGTATGTTGAATAAATCTGGCAGCTTCTATGCATGGGTCTCAAAGCACATTTTAAGCATTCACAAAACATGTTCCTAACACTTTCATAAATGAAAGTTTCATCTTTGTTTCCAGCACGTGTATTTAATTGAAAATGTCATAGTATGTGCATGGAAGTCAGTATTAAGATCAGGAGTCACCTCACCGCTGTTAGCCAAATCAGAAGCAGGTAATAACTACCTAGTTACTACCACATCTTAACTTAGGAAATCAGGGGAACAATTAGCTCAGTTAATCTGACTTCCTGCACATCACAGTCCAGAAAATCTTCATGAGTAACTCCTGTAGAGTGTCTCCTCCAGAAAGGCACAGAAAATGCCACAAAGTTCCTACAATGAAATGGCAAGAAAAAGATAACTGTCACCGTGCTGCCCCTAGCAACAAGTCCACCTTAGCCACACTTTCCCGAGGGACAAGTGCCAGCTCCTGTGGCCAGAACTGAGGTTATGCTTTGCTCAGAAAAACTAACCAGGGAGCTAGGAGAAGAAAAGGACAATTTGCTCTCAACTGGAAGCAAAGGTTGAGGTCCCTCTGCCATGGCCATGCATCAAACAGTTGTCAAGTCGGGGAAAAAAATCAGGCACAGGCTTCTAAAATTCTTCCACATGCATACAAGGCCCAGCAGTTCCATGAGTTTTCCAGCATGTGCCCAACATGCTCTCATTGCTTTTCCTCCTTTCCCTCTGTTGCTGCAACCACTGAAGAGCTACCACAAAGATTCACTCATTGGTAAGTATTAGTGTCTTCACACTAGGTTGCTACACGTTTTCACTCTTCCTTTGTGCCATCTTTTATTTAGCAGACATGCTTCTCACAAGCAATACAAAAATAGAATAGGCCCTCATAAGAAACCAGTGAGACAAGCAGGGTACAAGACCTGCAGACACAGCAGAGAGCTGCCTCCTTAACAGTCCTTTCCAACCCTGTCAGCCATGCTCCCATCGTAACTCACAGCAGCAGCCATACATGCTATTTCCATCTTTGATGGAAATGAACCCTGCTGGGTTACATAAACATACATAGCTCAAAAGATGTCACAAGTCTGACCTCTGCCTTTCTTTGCTGGATTTCTCACTATACGACGCTGGCTGTCGAACAGAATAAATGACGGGATGCACAGAGAGCAACATCAATGAGACCAAAGGAATTCTGGCCAAAAAAAGAAGACAACAAAAGACTGTGGAAATGATCTAAGGATGTCACTTGGCAACCTTATGATTATGGTCTTGTTTTGTATGTATTGGTTTTGAAAAGTTGATAATTGTTCACTTGTGCCAGTTGAGATCAGAAGACCATTTCTGTTGGTATCAAAGGAGACAAAGTCTTTTCCCACCCTTTCCAGTAAGAGGGGCAACACCATCTTTCTACCAGGCAACGTCTCTTGTCGTGTAACTCCACTAAAACAATGGAGTTTTATCAGTGATGAGTTTGGTACATTGTTTTCATGGGATTAATGCCAAAACTGCGATAAGCGTGCTGCTATTGCTAGCATCTCTGCTGTGAGCTGTAAGGTAAATAATGCTCCAACATCTTCTCCCTTTCAGAGAAACATCTGGATTTCTACTGATTGCAATTTAGCTGCATAGACAATGAAGGCATTATTGTTGTAAAAAGCATTAGAGGTTTCTATAGCACTGGCCATATTCAAGTGACCTTCAGCAGAACCAATTTTAAAAGGTGGTTTTAGTGCACACAGAAAAAAAAACGAGAGAGAGGCACCTCATCACTGCTACTTTTTATGCCACTTACTGGAGTGAGGTTCTGCTACATCAGCTACCAGACAGTTCTATAGGACTTAGCTAGTCCCTGGAGAGTTTTATAGGTCTGATACAGGCAAAAGAACAAAGTCTTACAAGTCTTGGTGCCAGCAAACTTACATAAAGAACTGATGTGCCAGTATGAGGAATGCTGTACAGCTGCTTTGTTTGTATGGTAGAAACAGACTTCTCCTGGAAGCTGAGCCTCACGGCCTCACTTACAGAGGAGCAGTTCAGGTTTACATCAGGGGAGTTCATTCCCCATCAGCTGTTACAATTCCACTGACAACAGGAGCAAGGTCACTGCTGATTTTCTAATGCCGTGAATTCTGATCTAATTAGGATTGGACTGAGACCACCAACTCCTTTCAAGTTACAGATCAAAATTCATCCCTTTTTTATCAGGAATTAGCTCTGTGCTGAAAATCCCACCCAGTAACCAGTCAGCCATTGCATTTTCAGCTTCCGAGGGAGTTATTTTTGTTCTTTCTCTATGGAATTACACTGAATCAAAGAACTCTTTTGAACATATCGTGTCTGACCCATGCTCAGACAGTAAACTTTACAACAGGAATATGTTTTGTTTCAGCTGTACAGTTTCTTTTACTTCCTTATTTTGAGGTCTTCACATAAAGGTCAAAGACTCAGGGCCTCCCATGTGCTAGAGAACGTACTACTCCAACGACAGTGCTACTGTTGGCAGCTCTCCTCCCTGAGAACGATTCTGCCATTCATGCCTGGGATTAATCCACAACTGAGCAATCTCTAGTGTCTGTATCTTTAGCCTCCTCTTTTTTCTCACAAGACACTGCTACTTAGTTTCTGTCTTCTCAGCTGTTAACAGTAAGGCTATTAGCACTATCCCCACACTCCTTTCAGTTCAGTGCCTTGCAGATGTTTCTGACCAGAAAAGGACCTTTGGGGACTTGTGTCTAAACTTCCTGTTGGGGTGAGAAAGAGATAAAAGAACTGGCCTCATCTGGACTGCTCTAATTTGATTCCCAAAGAGGGAAAATCCCTTTTCGTTTAAGGCATCCTTATCGCCCCAAGCAGCACAGCTGTGCGGTGGAATTAACCTTGGAGGACACTGCCGAGTTACACAGAGGAGCATCCTGCATGGGACTGCCCATGACTGTACTTTCCCACTGCTTCTCTCCCACCAACCACAAAAAGATGCTGCTTCTGCCCTTGACACCACTTTGAGGTCATTATTGGTTCTAGCATGAAAAGGAAGCGAGTTGTCAGTATTAAAACATAAACCATCTTAACTTATCACAATCACAGCGTGCTGTTAAGTCTTCAGCAAGTGTTTTTCAACTTCACACTGAAGTCATGAAAGATGTCTTCAGATTTCTATAGTACTTCAGAGGGACTATGAAAAAGACTACTATATCTACACATAACTTGTCTGCTTATCTAAAAATTTTCAGGTTAAACACAGATTTCTGTAAGACCTAAGCCGCTGCTAAAGCAGCTCAAGATCTTCTTCATGACTTACATTTTGAAATACTATGTAGGTCCATCAAGTGTGTTAGCAGCACATGGAACCAGATACTTTAAAAACAGTCTACGGCAGATGTCATTAAAATAAAGAGAGGCTACTCCCCAGGAGAAAATTCCACTCTTGGTTTTCACAAACATTATTCTTACCTGTGGGGTGCTTTGCCTCAGCATTTTGCTTCTTCCTTCACAGTTCAGTGGCAATCCTGGTTCCCACAGAGAAGCACTCTTCTCAAAAAAGAACTGTATCATACCGTGGCTCTAGCAGGAGAGACATTTTCTTTTTTTCTGACACACTCACTGACAGTCACAGCTCCGAGACACAGGATAGGCCATGCACAAGTGAAGGAAGAAGCACCTGGCTGTTCAAATTTGGAACATTTGGAAACCCTGGTTTAGCAGGATCAAGGGTGTCGTGGAACCACACGACTTTGAGCACAACAAACAAGGAATGCAAGTCGCTAAGACGGCAGAAAGCAAAGTGACTTAACTGGCAATGTTTGGCTTAAATTATATTAATGCCAAAATGTCAGTCTGACATTTTAAAATATACATAGTCATCTGTTTTGTTATGTCTTTGAGGGAAGCAGAACATGTAGGAACAATAATTGCACCAGGGTCAAGAGTTGAGATTGTTGTCATTCTTTATACTACTATAGTGTAAGAAGCAGCAACCAGGACAGAAGCCTCCCTGTGCGAGACATTGTACAGAGAGATCGTACTCCAAACGGAAAAGTGGGGAAGCGGAATAGAGTAAAAGGGCAGAACATCAGATAGGTCTCGGGCCCAATAACTCCTTAGCCGTTGCACCGTTCACCTGATGCACTGCTGTTCCAGGACAGAGGAATGAGAGAAGGACGCGTCTGGTTCTCTTCCCAGATGAACCTGTTTCATTCTTTTTTCCTCTCAGTCAAAATACACACAGATAGCCTTTCTGCTTTAATTTCATTTTTGCAGAAGGAAAAAACCACACAGAATATTTTGTTTCCCATGCATTGCTGTGTTTTCCCCAGTTGGTGGCGGC
>NW_009636550.1:218514-229854 GCF_000690535.1 Cariama cristata | reverse complement strand
CTTGGGTTTTTTTCCCCAGGTGGGGGCGGCGGGGGGGGGGGGAGGTGTGCAGGGAATCCGCTTTGCAAAAATAACACCTTGCTCCTGCACATATTGGCACTTGCACTGCTTCCGTGTCATGTTTGCTCTGTCAAAACAAGTTTTCCTCACCCCTGAGGGTCAACCTAGCTTTTGAAAACCAAGCTGTCGTCTCCAGGCATCATCACTAGCAGTAGCCAGATAACAGACTACGAGTTCACATTCCAGAATGGTTATGACTAGTGATGAATGAGCCAGCTCAGAGACAGAAGGAATTTCCTACAGGTTATACTGACCTTCCAAGAAACATGTTTGTCTGACTTAGTGAAGGCGGCAAAAAGGACACATTAGTCCAGGGGGTTGAAGGAGGAAGGGAGAAAACCCTAATTACAACAGAGGAGATAGTGTACAGCACAAATCATTACTGTTCAGTGGACCTGCATCTATTCCCAGAATGCTGCAGGTGCCTTACCAAAGCGTAAGTAAAATAATAAAACAATATAAATAGAGTAATATCGTCTTGCCTCTGTCAATAGAGGAAAATTGAGGTAAACGTTCTAGATTACAAGATGATAAGGAAAAAACATGCTAAATGGTATGACGTTTTAAGGATAAATGTTTGGCCTAAACATCACAAGCATCAGAATAGCAAAACATCACGGTACTCAAAGCATACCAGCCTTACTGTTCACTCCGCACTGTCATAATCCTAACTCTGTAGCTACAGATAGACTTCCTACCTCAGGTCGGAATCAGACTTTGGTGCATGAAGAAAGCCAGAACCTATATCCATAGCTTTGTCATTCCTTCTGCAATTGCAGGCTTGCTCTGTTGTTTTGATACCTTTGGTGTATTTGAATGCACAGCAGGCCAAACAAGCAATGAAATCTATTCCAAATGTTGCAGTTCAAATAGTCTGGCCATACAGCGCCTGTTATGAGATTATAACCAATCCATCAATTGATAGTATCTACATTCCCAGGATTTCAACTGCAGCTCTGAACTGTTCAGCATATCTAATGAGCATTAATTCACCATTTATCACTAGCACTTGTAACCATTGCCTAAGTATGAAAAATACAGCCTTCCCCCATTAGTCAGTCTAATATATATTCTGTCAGTCCCATCTCTACCCTGCTCTAGGTAGGGCCAGCGCTTGAAGCCTGATGCGAGTTTTCCGGTTCCTGAAAGGTCCACAGAAGGCATTTTGCCATTTTCTGCAGAGCTCTGATGAGGTAACGCTGAGAGAGAGAAGACTCTATAAATGATACCGCATTAAACTATAGATGCTGTTACAAACACAGGCCAAGATATTCAGAGGGTGTCAATCTGCATAGTTTTACTAATCCTACATCAGCTGACAGCCTGATCCTTCTCATTCATCAGCCCATTTATTTAAGACAATACTGATGCAGGAGGCACTGGAGAATGAAAAATTAGCTTTACGACTGGTGACTTTATAATGTTTAGTACAGGCTGAGTTTTTGCCAAATTAGATTTACTTAGTTAACTGAGGAGAGAAATGGAGATTTCAGGGAACGTAACCTGCTCTAGCCAGCTGCAGAAGTTGTACGTAAGATTTTGAATTTTGCAGATATCTTTAAAACTTCAGAGAAATTAGGAAGGAAAAAAATTAGGAAAATATTCTCACTTAAAAGTTGCATTTTTCCACCCTTTATGACTCAATAATTACAACTCGTTGCTGAACCAGAAACATGCTGAGAAAAAAATTTTGACTGTGCTATTTTAGGATTTCCTTCCACAGCAAGAAAGAGTGAGTGAAAAAAACCCCTTGAACCTCAATAAACATCTCTGAGGGAAAGTTCAGATCTGTCCTCGTTGTTTTCTCTCCTGATGCCTATAATGACTGGTTTTAGTTTCATATTTAAAAAAAAAAAAAATCCCTGTTTTCAATCAAAAAAAAGGCAACATTAGAAATAAACAGATTTGCTGCCATGAGCAGTTTGTCCTGCAATGTAACACAGTACCTAGAACTCTCCAACTTCCTTCAGGAATGAAAAATGGAAACCTCTTTTTAAAATATTAATGTTCATTTAATGAATATATATTCAAGAAAGTTTATTAACAACATGGTGATGTATATTTGTGAACATTCTTTAGCTCTTTGTTGCATGCTGAAGCACAGGCATTAAGCAAGGTACCCTCTTACTGGGTATTAACTGACCACCTCAGACTTGGCACCAGGATAGCCGCCCATCCGGCTCTTGCTCCAAAGGCACATGGAAAACTCCACTGTACAGAGTGGCCATCCCAGCATCTTTCATTAGGTTCCTCACAGAGCAAGAGGAATGAATGTGTGGGCTGTGGTTGTGCTTATTCCCCCTTGTGATCTCTCCAGTCTATGCTTCGTCATTTGCCATGGTCAACAAATATCCTCTGAAGGATCTCTGCACACGAATGAAAGGTTCAGGTCTTGCTGAATGAGGAATACACACTTTGAGAACGTTACACTTAGCCCTTGCTACAACTAGGAGGAAGCATCAGTTTTTGAAGGAGGACAGATGTTTTGACCCTGAAGCAGCAATAGCCCTGCAGGGACCCTGATTTGAGTCCCTGTGTGCTACAAATACTAAATATAGCCACCTCTTAGTAATATTGAAAAAAGTTGTAAAAAATGAAACTACAAAATCATGACCCAAAGTGAAGAAATGGAAAGGATGAAAGGCCAGGATGTTGTCCTTACCCCTAAAAGTCACACTGCAGCATAGCATTCAGGTCAGCTATGTTAACATCAGTTTTTTGAGTACTGTAACTATTTCCACTCCCTTTAACCCTCAAAGCTTCTCCCCCTCCCCACACACTACATCACACCATATGACTGATGAGTTTGACCCTTCTTCAACCCCTATCTGCAGTCTCTCATGGCTCCATCACTGTTTGCTTCCTGCCTTTATTAAATCAGATGGGCTGTGTGTGCTCTGAGTCCCAGAGCCAGAGGAACACAGAGAGACAGAGAAATAAGGGCCATCCTCTCCGAGCCTCCAGGGCTGTGTGCCTTCGATTTCCTCACTATATTGCTCCACGGATGTGCCACTCCATCATTTTTTCTCGCTCTCATGACAAAATCACTACTTCCTCCTACTAGAAGAAGGTGGAGAGAAATGCAGGCCTCTTCATAATGTCATTCTACACTGCAGGACTGCATTATGGGTTTTCCAAGATATTTATTATTGCAACTGCCTTAATTTAACACGGGTGATTCCTTCAGCTTCTGTCACTTTCCCCACCCCTCATTTCTCTCTTCCTTCTTCTTTCATTTCCCTGCACCTTTTACCTTTTTATTCTTTCTCCCTGCCTAACTCACTCTGACCATTTGACCCTCTCTTAACATCAGTTACCCACCTCTTAAAGGGAGATGATTGCCAAATCTCTGCCCACTGGAGTATTTCTAACATTTTTACTCTGACTTTTGGGGACCTTATTTGCCTTTTATTTCACTGTGTTGGGATGGTTAGCTGACTCTGCTTTCTCACTTGTGTTTGTACTGGACTAAGAAAGATTGATGGAAAAATTCAAGCTAAACACTTTTTTGGGGAAATTACTAGTTCTTTCAAAACAGAAAGATTCAGCAGAGATGGGTTAGTCTACCTCATTTCTCACGTAAGCTTGGAGATCTGTTTGAGCCTTCGGCAGACCAGTCTAGTGGGACTTCTGCAGAAATGAGAACCTGAAGACTACTAGTCCTGGTCTCACAGGAAGCCCATCACTTGGACTGCCCCAGATGATGGTCTCAATACCTGTTAGTGAAGATTTTCAAAATCTGGGTATTTAATTTCTAAACCAAACAAAACCAAACATAAAAATATCAACATGCTTCACAAAAACTGAGTTACTTCTTTCTGCATAGCTCCAACACAGGCAACCCAGTACTGGTAATACTCACGGTATTACAGCCCAAGACCACCACGCACCTATTCACAGCATTCACCTATTACCGGTCCTGACAATATCTGACAGTTAAACATAGGTAAGTGAGAGATTTGTGACATCCATTACAGTAAGTGGGACTTGAAAGTAGATCCTGGAATTGAATTCCACACTTTCTAGGGTGGCGGATGTATAAATACTGCATGTAAGATCAATAAATGATTACTAGCTCTGTTAACAAGTGGCTAATGTCTTGTTACAGACTTTTACAGAGTCCAGTTGGTCAATAGGTTGCATTTAACCATGACTTATGGTCACCTATATCACATAATAATCATGCCTGTAATATGCTTACACAGTCTATTCATCATGCATTAATCCTTTTAAATTTATTTATGAATATACTCTTGCTCTAATGTTTCACCAAATGGAGTAATAATAATTGGCAAAAGAACAGCAGCTATGCATTTTGCAGTCATGCTTTACCTAGCCCAAGGAACAGATTTTGAATCAAAACTGATTTTGAATCAGTTCAAACCCACTCCCAGAGATTAGATCCGAAGCATCAGTTCAGGCTAAAATGTATTCAGAGACTGCCTGAATTCAATTAGAAGGAACATGGATCAGCCATCTTGGAGGATGACAACAAAGGAGGAAAAACACTGAGATGTTTCTGGGGAAGTTAACACAGACCACAAAGGAATAAACAGAGCCACAGACCCCAGTGATGAAAGTAGTAGAAACTATTGCAAAATCTCTGTTTATGCAGTAACTTAAAGGGAGGAGCCACGCAGCGTGCACAGCGCACGTAATGCACCCGTGGCTGTGCAGAGAAACAGACGTCTCCTAGACTGCACACCTTAAAGACGAAGCCGTTTGCATACAAAATATATCCTTGTTTTATGAGCTCCAGCTTGTACCTGTTGATTCACTCTTACATTGGTAAGGTGTAAGGACGGGATCCTGGACTGCTTCATCCTAGTGCTGTATTCTCATAGACACAACAGAACAGGTTCAAAATCTCAGTAAGCACCAATTTATACGAACATTAGGGCCCTCCACACCCTTCAGACAGCAAAGGCATTAAAACACAAGGCTTGATATCTATTTTCTTCCCCTCATATTGCCAGAGTGGTGAATGTAAGTATTAGCTATTGTATATATAATTGTGAGGGGTGTGAAGTTTTGCCTGTCATCTTAAAAATCAAGCAGTTAAAGAGTATTTCAGAAATACTTAATGGCATTTTCCCACCAGTAAACCCTGTGCTCCACGGTACCTTTTAATAAGAGCAGAATCAAAATCTCATTTATGGACTAAGAAGGTTGTACTGAGGGTAACATTAGGGGAGGCTCTGCCAGAGAAAACAGAAGACTTAATAAGAGAAGGGCTCAAGAGTATTAGTAAGAAAAGTTGTGAGCTGCCTACAGGCTTTTTCTCTTCTGGTATCAGAGTGGAAGAAAAGCCCCTGTGGTTGATTCATTATGCCATTTCATTTCTTCATATATAATTTACATGCAATGTAAATACGATAAATTATTATTTCTGGATCGCATTCTTGGGCCCTGATCCAAAGCCCACTGAAGCTGAGAGAAAGACTTCTAGGTTGCAAAAAATCAAACATTATTGTGAAACAGGCCTATTATACGCCAACGCTCATTAGAAAGGAGTTTATATTCCAGCAAGGGTTAAAGACTCAGGCCCCAGGTCAGCAAAATATTAAGTACATGCTTAACTTTAAGGTTACACTCAAATCCCAAGTGGTTCTAAAGCACATGCTTAATTGCTTTGCTGAATCAAAGTAAGTACAGATTTTTATCTGAATTTAACTGCAGCCGTAATCTGGACTACTGGGCGGCTGTACCACGACAAACTTTCTTGAAGAGCTTAGTAACTTTCTTATTCTGGATCCATTCAGCCACAAAAACCCACAAGGAATAATCACAATGACTAGAATTGTTTTTCAAGTTCAGGGGAAGAAAAAAAATTAGTTCTGTATCAGTTTAGTTCTTAGACGAAGGCTTGCATCTTTCTTTTACATTAACTTCTTTGTTCATCACTGCTGTTTTGATTTCCTCATCCTGCTGCTCCAAAAGCTCAGTGGGTAAATCCTCCTACCTCAGGAGCAGAAAAAACTCCTTATTTGGGTGGCAAAGCAAAGCCTAGTGTCTGAGATCTCTGTGACTTCTGATCCCAATAATCCAGTGTTGGAACAAGACGACCTCAAAGGTCTTTTCCATTAAAATCTTACAGACTTAACAGTTCCTTTGGATAAAAAGCAGTACTTCAGATGCTGCTTATGGCCTATTCCCCCTCTCCTTTGGCTTACCTTCATTTTTGTGCACCAAGGTGGGAGAATATCTTCATGGATAAAGGAATTGCCTTCAGCTCCCTAATTTGGTGTGATATATCCAGTTTCCCTGTAATTTCACTCTCCCCACACCTGAATTTAAAGGGAACTTCAGAACTTTTCATCCTCTCAATGCTTTTTGTCAGGTGACGAAAAACAACCAGTCCTGCTCCTGAGGTTAGGAACTAAAAGTCTGGCAAGTTTAACTATGGACAAACCAGTTGCTGCTCAAGTTACTGCGCAAGTATAAACAGGCCGGCCTGCTCCAACACAGTGGCCTTTTTTTTGTTTTTAAATGGTCTTTTTAGAACATCTATTTCAAAACTCACAACGCTACTCACAGAAACTTTTAGCAATTTGCCTGGGATCACACAGAAAGTCTGTGGCAAAGCAGTAACAATGACTTGGTCATAAATTCACCAGTTCCTAGGTTTGCACCCCAACACTGAATCACCCAGCTCTACCCTGTCCCTTGCTTTTAAACTACTCCCAACAAGGCCTCCTCAGAAGGACGGGCACACGTCTTGTAGCTCAAGACTTCCAAACCTCTTCCTTGTTTTTCTCCCTATGGTGCTCTCAGACTCATTTTAAGGTTTTCTCCCTGCTACCTTGCATGTAAACAGCAAGTCTGAAAAGGAAGAATGGCTGCAAATAAAGCAAGCAACTTTACATTGCACATGCGAGCCCAAGCATTTCATCACAGGTTCCCTGCCCAGGCCTTCTTGTCACCCTGCAAATGCAGAGATTTGAGAGTGCGCGCACAGTGCCACAACCTTTCAGCACTCTTCAGATGGCCACGGCTGCTGCTGCTTTGGGGAATCTCTGGAGAAATACTACAGAGCTGTACAGTGATTTGTTACCGTCATCAACAATGAGGAAAGATTGCAGGGGAGAATTCATACATATTAAAACCAGAGAGACAACTCTGATATGTGTACTGGAGGTCTTTCAAGGTTACCATATGCCACTGGATTAATCCCAACAGTCTTAAGGTAGAGGTGAGAAATGTTCAAATTATTTGATTAACTTCAAAAGGAAAGATTTTTACGCCTCTACCTTTTGGCATCCGTACTCTGTCCCAAGCCAAGAAGAACTAGAAAACTTACAAGAAAGCCAGCTCCATACCTCTGACCAATAGATTCCAAAAAGTGTTGTAATCTTGGCTCACTTAAGTGAGCCAATTTTGAGAAAGCAAAATCAGTGCCAGCGTTACAATAATTGCCTGTCAGGAGCCCCTTTATTGAAAAAATTTTTTTTTTCTTTTAAGTTGAAATTGGGACAGCTATGGAGAAATATCAAAGCTGCATTTTGCACTACTGAAAACTTCTGACAAACAGGCAACAGCTAATGCCCTCTCATTTTATCATTTTCTTTAATAGCCTCTCAGAAACACATCGTGGCTGTCATGAGAATGACTTGTACTGACCCACTTCAGACGACCAGAAGTCAAAATTCACCATGAGACAGCAGAATTGTCTTCTTAGTATTTCCAGTGAATTTCTCTTCTCCCTTTTTGCCCAAGTGAAACAGAAGCAGAAGCTGTCTCAGCTGCTGGAGACGAGTCCTGCTGGCGCTCACCCCCGAGAGCAGCCCCAGGGGCAGGGCAAATCCTCTGCAACAGGGCAGAGAGCCCCAGACCCCAGGAAGCCGCAGTCAGAACGATTCTCCCTCCAAGCATCCCTGCAGAACTGGGAGCCTGGAAGTCACAGCCATTGGATTAAAGCTCCTCACAGAAATTTCTCTCTGTTGTGGAGCAATCAGGGACTTTAAGGGCTCTAAATCCCCACTGTATCCAACAGCATCTTTTAGTTGTTTGAGAGGAGGAGCAATGCCACTGCAGTTCAGCTTCCAAAGCTCAGCTCTGCAGCCAAGCCATTGCTTAACCTTCCATAGCCATCGGTTTTGCTCTGGCTGCCAGTTAGCAGAGGACGGAACGACGGGTATTCCCCTTTTACAAAAACAGAAGATAATACACCATCCCTGAAGGTGCAAGAAGCTCACACTAATAAATCAGGGAAATTAAACGCAGATTGCGTAGGTGCATGGCTTATATCCCATAATCCCACTCCAAAGAGAGCTTTCGTGCTGCCACTCCCTAGCAACCCAAGAAAGCAGCTTGTTTTATGACTCCCTTAGCGCCTTCAGGTGTGGATGGCTGAGCAAGGTGGTGTGTGGGCCACTGGAAGATTAACAGTTGTGCTATGTAGCTGAGGGGCTGCAGGTAAAATCAGGACAGAGCCACACCCCGAAGAAGCTCTGTTCCGTCTTCTGTGCCCTGCACTGCACACTGGCAGGCAGGGATCGCACAACGCAGGGCAGACGTGCGGGGCAGAATTAAAGTAGTTTCCAACCTGAAAGACTGCCTCTTACTTACAGGTAATGATGCAACGTAACACACTGGTTTCCAATTTCAAAAAACTGGAAAAGGACCTTCACTGGTCTATTTTAAATTCAGCTGTCTATAGTGTAAATAATGTTCCACCTGAATGTGCATTTTAATTCTAATGAAAGTTGATCAATTTGTTCAGATGGTAATTCTCACACTTCGTTCTATGAAGCAATATCCTGTTGTGATAAATGTATTGGTTTTATCTAGTAGAATTTTTTTTCCTAGCAAATCAAAAAACAACACACAAGGTAAATCACAAGTCTACAAAGGGCTAAGTCAGAAATTGTTACTGTTTAATGACTGGTGCACAATCTGCAGTTCCTTGGAAATAAATTCTTTCTTTAAGGAAAGTATGAAAAGCATGAAAATGAGGGGATTACTGAAAAGAACAAAGATCATCTCAAAACAAGGAAAAGTGAAAAACACACTCAATCTAGAAATTCAGGAGTTTGGCAAAGCTCCTTCCAAACCCACTCTCCCCAGTTGCTCCTCCCAGGTCAGTTCTCCAACACAAGTCACAAGAAACTGCTGTTCAAGAGACTGCTCAGACAAGAAAACGCTGGGCTGATACCATGTCTGGGTACCATTCTGGCCACCAAAATCGGCTGTTGTAAGCAGTGATTACAGGGTACCACACACACCTGCTTCTTCTGCTCCTACCCTCTCACCAGTGTCTTGGTCTCACCAAGAAGAGCTTTTAAATTTCTCCAGAAAATCTTTCTAGTCCATATGCAGATGAGCTGTCATACAGGCTGGTGTGCAAGACAATAAAACAGGTGGTTATTTGTAGGTGTTCCATGGTTTTCAAGTTCTTCCTACAGCAGCACAGAGGCCATTCACCTCCAACAGGATCCTGTGTGAAAACCTTGCACTTAACCAGGCTCTAACTCATACTGTCATTCTGCTACGGGCTTGGCTCACGTCAAGCCTGCTGGCCGCAGATACATGCCAGCTGTGTAGGAAATTGCAGTATACTTCTCCCATGCCAGCTTTTAGGTGTTGCAGACTTACTCATCCTCGTACCATCAAGCTGACACGTTCTTGATTTGCCCAGACTAGAGCTGGCATGGCTTGGGGAAAGACATTACTGGTCAGCTCCAGTTGACTCATTCCCAGTGGTTATGCAGTTAATAGAACTGACGTACAGACATCCTACAGAGAGCTTAAACTTTGCTTTACCTCTACTGGAACAAAAGTGGTTTCTCATCCCTGTAATTATGTACACTACAGTGATCCTTTCATATTTCTGGAAGACCTGGTTTCTTACGCCACATATTTTAGCATGTATCCTGTTGTGGGAGACTCATTTTCCTTCAACATCCTGGCCCCTTAACAAGTGCCTACATATGTAATATTTCCTGACACCACTCTGTATTATCTCTAGACTCTCCCCACTCTCAAGTACATGTCTCTCAAGCTTACTCCTCCATTTTATTCATCACAGAAGTGTTTATGCCCTTTTAAAATCCCCATGGGTGCATTAGCCAAGAACATTCCCATTAGCTATCCAAACTTCAACAGATACTTGAAGGTCACTTGGACCTTCTGGTCGCCTTTTGGCAATGCCAGTCTTACGCTAGATGTGTCTTCAGTAGAGTACTAGGAGAAGACAGAGAACCTGACCTCACAGAAAGATGGGTCAGATGCCAGCAGTCATTCTAACTATGCAGGGAACACCCTCAGTGTCAATTTTTCTGTATCTGATTCATAAAAACCAATTAGTGAACAAGCAAGCATATGCAGATATCTCCCCTGATCGTGCCCAAAGTGGAAACAAGTCCCCAAACTGTCCTCATGCATACATCCTGCTCTGCCAGCTGAGACAGCAGAAAAACCTTACGGGTGACAAGGAGATGTTCGAGCCAATGCTGAACCAGAAAGATCAATTCAATGTCTGTGGAATCAAAACCTAGTTTAAATATTACTGCTCAGGAATACCAACTAAAATTAATGGAAGAAAGAAAGTCATATTGTGTATGGCTTGAAAAACTTCATGATAGTGAATTTATATGCAACACACATCTACTTAAAGTTAAATGAATGTCACTTACTGTTTCCTAGAATGACAGAGTGCATGTAAGTCCTATTACAATAAAGCATCCAGTAAGTGAAAGCAAATGGCTCAGCTGTGGGTCAAATTTGAAGGTGTTTGACCAACATTAACTGAGGCTTCAAAATCTCACACCTTGAGACTATGAGAGAGTTTCAGCATGATCTATGTCTCCAAAGATACTTTTTTTTTTTAATTGATATAAAATTTCCCAGTACAAACATGCCTTTGCACACCTAGCTTATAACAATCTCCCTTCAAAATAAATTAAGACTAGCAAAGCAAGTTTAATCCTACCCTATAAAAGTATTAGGCCACAGGATTTACTACACATACATGTTTACCAGGATCTTGAAGTTGCCTGCATGCCAGTTGTGCTTCAGGCACTCTTTTGCATGGGCCACACTTGAGACAGAAAACAAAGCTGAGGACATGAGAAAGACCAAGGAGTTTCTAAACGGCCTGTTCTTTGGGACCACTCTTCATGGTCAGGGCTAACACATACCTTTACAATTCTGTAGCTGTTAAGTGCCTGACATTTTGCTAAGATACGTCTTTTGTACAGCAAATGGGCAGAGTAAAGGCAGAACCAAAGTTAAACTTACAATATGATGCATTATTATGCGGCCAGAATTTCCTGCCACAAG
>NW_009636550.1:177870-218501 GCF_000690535.1 Cariama cristata | reverse complement strand
CAAAGTGCAAAGCAGAAGAGGTATCTCTAACATTTACTGCATCTGTTTCCCTGGAAGGAATTTGAAAACAGGCGTCCCCAGACAGTAACTCCCCTATTCTGTACAACCGGGGCTAGAACTTGAGCTAAGAAATGAATTTATCTATGGGCACATAATTGCAAAATTCTTCATTCAGCGGAATTCATGCACTTTCATCTAGAGCATCTGGTATTGATTTCATTTGCAGAGGCTATTGATTAAATCCAGTACAGTAATTCCCATGTAAATAGCAATCATCTTCTGACATTGTCATTGTCAGGTGGGAAGAAAAAGGAAGAACAGACAGGAAAAGCAAAATGATCACAGGTCGCTTCCAATTTCCGTTGCTTGTTCTGGACACAACATAGTATCAAACCCAATGTAAAAGCTAGACACAGTCAGACTCCTCAGCTCATAGGACAGTGGATCACACAGAAAAATAAATTACTCATCTGCACAACAAGTTAATAACAAAACAAAAACCAGGATCGAAACCTCCAACACCCAATGCTCTGTGAAGTGAGAGACCAAAAAGCAATTCAAAGTTACTAACTACCACCCTGAACTATATCCAAAACCGAAACATGGAGTCAGACTATTGAATGAGCTAAGAGTCAGATTCTTAAGGCACCCAAAACCATCAAATCAGCACCAGATTTCAAAGAACTTAACATCTATTGAATCCCTTAAAGAAGGGCAGATTTCCAAAAGAGGTCAGATGCTGGCAAAATAAGCAATCTTAAAAGTCCATCCACTTATTCAGATGACTAAACAGGAACAAGGACTTCTAAAAAGATCCCACTCCCACACCTAGCAGTCATGAGACACCAAAGAAATAATCTAATCAGTGACAAGAATCGCAGTGATGCAATGATGGGATTAATCAAAGGAATCCAAGAAAGAAGACTTGATAAACTACACCCAATGAAAACAAGTTAAAAAAGTGATCCCTAAGACCAGTACTGGATTCTTCTTCATCTGATAGTCTCGAAAACACAGGGGAACAATTTATGGGCTCAGTTCTAGGTGCTTGCCAATAACATCTTGCTGGCATTTTAAGCCCAGTCCTAACCTCATTTACCTCACTTTATCTCCCAATCCTTTTTCTAATTCTAGTGGCATTAATTCCAGTTCACTCACACGCAAAGGACAGAAGAATTCAAAGATTTTTAAAAAATAAAAAAATTGGTTAACACCAAATAATGAGAGCACAAGCACTGCCTATTCACTAAGCACTCTCCCCATTCTGCTATGTTCAAAGTTCTCTCTTCCTCGTTACACTTTAAAGTTCCTTCTATTCTGTTCGTCAGACCAGGCTATCCCACCAAGTTCTGTCCCTATTTATTACTTTTGAAATACACAGTTTGCAAAATTACATGTGGTCCTTTGAAGCTTCTGGATCTTTCTCCTAAAGATCCATTTCTTCCTTTGAAACTATTTCTCCTTTGGAGAGATTCCTTTCTCCAAACAAGAAGCAAATACCTGGGTTCATTCCAATTGTTCCACCAAGCAGATGTCTAGGAGAAGACAGCCTGGTTGGGTACAACAGCCCCTTTTTCTTTGCATGGAAATCAAAAGATTTCGACCACTTCTAGTTTAGATTCATGTCTGGAATACTGCAGCATTTTTCCCTCAACTACATGCATTTCCTACTAACTTGGCTGAATTGCAAAGTAAGCTGTTCATCAGAGCAGACAACCCAAAAGTTACAAGATGAAGAAAACTTCACGTGCTGTCTTTTTCCAGTTTTTGGGTTTTAACTTTTAAAGTCTTAATATGCCTGAAACATCTAGTCAAGGCCAGAGAACTCCTGTTATACTTTAAAAGTTGAAGAACCTGTATTTTAAAAAAATGGATTTTCAAGAGTTTACGGAGTTTTAAAAAGCTTTTATATGAACAAGAAAAATTTAAAGCAACATCAGCTTCCTGTTATTGAAAATCTCTGTAGGAGAAGAGAAAGAAAGATTTAAAGTAACACTAAATTACCAAAGCAACATGTAGGGCCATGTTGAAGGGAAAATTTCTGGACTTACTGAAAGTAGAAAGCCAAAAGGGTTTTATAATACCCCAGCTAATTCTTGGAGGAATGCTTATTCCAGATATTTGTTTGCCAGACCAGACCGATAGCAGCTGTAAAGACCTTGGTAGATAACACTGAGACAATCCAGTGGTACTGAGCAAGGTGAAAGGAAGCATCCCAAGAGGTGTAACTACTGAGGAGCTAAAGTTACTAAAGGCAAATGTGATTTTTTTTCAGTTCTCCATACTTAGGTAATGCAACTGATGCCAATAGTTAGATGAAAGGAACTGAATCATCTACTTAGAGCAGACGCCCTTTCTGCAAGAGACGTACTTCTCCGAGACACTAGACTTGCAAGGGAAGAGTCTCCTCGTCAATCCTTAAACACCTATTTAATAATCAGAAAGTCTGTGATTCAGGTATGGACCTTTCTGCTGTTGTCTTCAGATTCCACCACTTGCAGAGAAGGTCAAAGGGCCAAAGACCCCATTTCGGGCATCTAAGTTGAAGGTCCAAAGTTAAAATGAACGTATCTTCCCGCAGCACAGAACTTTCACAAGTGTTTAAATGATCCGGGTGGAGAAACTCCCTGTAGTCAATCATCCTTATGTTTATAAATGCTTTTGACTTTGCTGACTCCAGTGCTTTGTGCTCTCCTCAATACATCAATATATAAACCCAGGTCATGGACAGATGGGTGTTACAATGCTTCCCCAAATATTAGTGATTTATTCCCAGTCTCTGAGATATGATTTTAATATATCTTACTTTGTCAATATAATTGTGATGGAATGCCCCTTCAGGTGAGTTGTAAAGGTGAAAATAAAAGCACCTCTGTTCAAAGTAGCGAAGAAATGAGGAAAAGCAAGCAAGCAAGATGTATTAGATACTGTCTCATAAACACCTGTGTTTCAACAGTAGTTAAATGGATGTAGACATAACATCTATCAGGTCCAGTTTAGATCTTATATGGCTCTCCCATCACACACCTCTGACACACCACACAGGCATGGCAAGTCATGCAAAGTAATAGAGACTGGGGTATGCTTTTGTGTGAAATAAAATCTAGACTCATAAAACTACTTGCGTCACAAATTTTAGAGCAATAGGTAGGTACCTGGAAATATTCTACAGAAAGTGAAGGCTTTCTGTACATTTTAGCTCAAAGGTGATACACATTAATCTAGGTACTATGAAAAATAATATTCAGAAAAAAAAAAACAACAAACACTACAACAAAACCCACAACAAACCCAAAATTAAGATCAATAGAAATAGTGACACAATTTTACCATTTTAAAAGACCACAATGTAAGGAAATGCAAATACTACTAATAACTATAAGATTCATTCTTTTCTACAGTGTAAGTAGTCTTACACGTTCCTGCATTTTCTACTAAGTGCAGGACTTAATATAGTATTCTCTACAAGAAAAGATGTTTATCAGAAGACAGACATGAGATGCAGCCAGCCTGAGTAAACATCATGGCTCATAATTTGTATTTTTTGACATTCTGTGCAGCCTTAATGTTAAATTAATCTTGTTTTATTGCATTTAACTGAGCGGTAGTTGGAGCTGACAGCTAAGTTGCTACCACCATCAGAGCTCTGGGAACTGAATTTCTTTTCTATTCATTTAAGCCAACCTTCTACAAGCTTCATTGATTTTGGTAGAAGAACTACCAGATCATACCTTCACAATGACAGAAAACGAGGCCCAAAGTCTTTCTGGGAGCCTTTCACCAACCGACAGATAACTCATTTCAAACATGCTTTCTGAGAAGCAGATTAAATATCCTAAAATTTCTTGGCTTCTCTTGGAGCTTCTCCCAGTTCCAAACGGTAAGGACTTTCCTAGCATCTCTGGACCCAAGTAATGGCCATCAAAGTGAACAGTATCTTATAGGAAGAAAACCCCAACTGCCTTTATCTGCAAGTTGGGCCCCAAAGTTTACCTACCCAGAGTGTCCGGCTGGATTGCCCATGGCTGACCAAAACAGACACTCTCTCCCAAAGCCTCATTATAATTTGATTCCTCTTTTAGTAGATTGCTAATGGACAAGGATATACAGTAAGGGATAAGAATAAGAGTACAAAATGTAAATGCATATGTATAGTTCTTCTATCGCTTTCTCCCTCTCTCTTTCACTGTGTATAAATACAGCCTCTCTCTCTATAAATATATAACTATGCATCTTTGTGTACTGCAGCCCAGGGCTAACGTTGAGCTGACAATAGTGGCACTAATGCTAATGAATTCTGATTATTTGGATCGGTCATTAAACTAATAAGCCCATCTCCAAATTAGCGTGGCTGCTTCAGCCAGTGAAAATTTAATCAAATCTGCTTCATTATTTCAGACGTGGTGCACTTGGCGAAAGTGACTGCGGGAAAGGAGAATGGGACCCTCATCTGATAATTTTATCACTTGACTGCCAGACCATGAAAAAATCGGTGTGATGAATTTTTTTTTCTGGGGGGTGAGGGTGTGGAGCAGAGGGTGTGTGCATGCGTGTGTGTGTGTGTGTGCTATTTGAGCTTTCTCTCATGTTCCCTCCTAATTAAACTAAACCCATCCTCCCTTCCTCTGCCCTGTAACTGTTTTGTTTTTTCCACATCTTCCCCACCCCCTTCAACATCTCCGCTCTCTTCTCTTCCTTCCCCCAGGTCCTACTCTGCCCCCATCTCATAGCCTTTGCACGCATGACCAAGGAACAGCTTTCAGCATCCGAGACAGAGGTTGATGACACTTTCGTGAGCTGTACAGCAAAAGGGTCTCTGTCTTGCCCAACTCCAGCCTCCTCACACAAATTCGCCCCCCTTTGCCTCCTCACCCTTATTTTTCTCTTCATTTCCGAAGAAAACAAAAGCAGCAAACATATCTCCTGGCAAAAAAAATGTTTTACTTTTTGTTTCCCTCACTTGTTTTTACTTGGATTGCTAGCATTTTAAATTTGATGGGGAACATAGGTCCTATGACTACACACATTTCCACATACGCAAGCATGGGGCACACATAACAAGCAAACTGAGGGGACACAATCCCAGTACGCGTAACCAAAGACATAAGCACACGCTTAAATGCAAACTCAAAATTACCTTTCCTGGTTGTATTTTGTAGCACTCTTACACTTCTGTACAAATTAGAAGAACATTTATTGATCTCAGCGGCAATGCTGCAAGTTAACCACAATGTGCCTTGAACTACAATTTCTCGCCCACCCCTTCTTCCTCCTGCAGGTCCATCACCACTCTAAGAATGAAGGTAAGCCCACTTTGGCAAGAGAGACTCATCCTCTACAGAAATCTATCCCACTCACATATGTCTGCAAAGTAAAGAGACTCATTAATTGCTCCAGTTACTAAAGCTAAACAAAACATTAAAGTATTCCCCAAAGCAGACATGGATTTAAAAAAAATTACTCCAAAGCCAGAAAGTAAATAAATCAAGAAAAAAAGATCAGGCCTCACAAATGCATGAGCCTTATCAATGTGCAGCCATGCTCACTGCTCTTCTCTGAGTAACTGTGCTCAGAAAGACAAATCTCGCACTCCTTTTGGTACTGGATAGCCCTGCTGGAAATTAAGTAGAGAAATATATCTTGTCAGTACAGGAGTAACAAAGCACTGGCCATCCCAGTAGCCAGCAACAGGACAGGAGCCAAGGCGAAGCACTGCCTTCTCCAGTAATGAGGCACTGTCCAAAATCCATGAACAAGTATGAAGGCAGAACAGTCATTTCAAACAGCATCAGCCATTCCTGCTACGGCATGGAGTAGATTTAGCAGGACTTTACCGGCAATGGTATTGAAGGCACATGGAGACCTTACATTCTTCCCAGAGGTACTTGGTCTTCAATTTCTAGCACAGATTTCCTCTCAAAAGTTGGATTCAACTCCTGGGACTAATAGCTTACCAGATCTAAATTAGTCACCTAGATTCCCTTTATCTGCAAAAAACAAAACAGGTGCTTCCAAAGGGCTACTCCTTGATTTCAATCACACACCTTACATTTCAAGATAGGATGAATACTACCTGGAGAACAGCCTATTTTTTTTCACTATTGGAAATACAGACAGTTCACTTTGACCTGGCAAAAGTTACACATCTAAAATTAGATAAGTTGAATTCTGGAGCAATGAAAAATTATACGTGATATATCATATCCTGACAAGGTTTATGAAGCTTTGAAACATCTAGGTGCACAAGATTGACCCGCAACAGAAATACTTAGAACTGAAATCAGATACTGAAGATAAAGTTGACTGGCAGCCAACCAGGCTGTCAACAGCATCAAATACAATTGTACAGATGCCTTCTTAAGAAAGGTACCAGAATGATATTCTGCCATCAAGCACATGAGCTCTAAATACTAACAGGAATGCAGAAAGAAAGATATGGATCTAATGCCATCAGTTCAATGAGGCAAACAAAATGTATGCCCTCTTAGTTGAATCTCAGCCCATTTGCTGCTTACTAGATGTCGAGCTTCAGCATGTTACATTTTCCACTTTGCTCTTCCCTTCCATCACCTACTACTGCCAGATCCTACCTAGTCATCTCTCCTTACGCAAAACATAGCCTATGGACCTCCTAATAGACAGATCTCATCTAAATGCTCTTTGAGTTTGCACAGAGGGTTCTGTATAGACTGGTCTTATTGGTCTTATCACCCCAAACAACAGTCAGAGCTCTCAAACAGGACGTCACTGCAATCTCCTTCCCCCAACCTTGCTTAGACTACTAAGTAGTTCAGGGCAATTGTGCTGCTCCTCCTTGCCACCCTGGTAAGCCTTCAGAGTTCACTTATTCAGTAAGACATTTAGATCTAATTTTAGATTTGAAGAACTGAAAAGATAAAAGACGATTAGTCTGACTAAGGCTATATAAGATAGTAGGTAGGAAAGGAACTGAGATCTTGTGACTGATAGTGTTGGCTGTTAGACAACTCTTCCTTTCAAGATTCAGGTGGATCACACTCAGAGACGGATTTCTCTCGCTAAGCCACATAACAAAGGAGGAGGAGATAGCAGTGACAGGTACAAATGTCAAGTCCCCATTAAGAAGAACACATGGTCATTATGGGAAGCAATGCAAAAAGGAGCCTCACACTTGAATGTGGAAACTGTGACAGCACTGACTGTCTGTGCTCTGCTCCCCTGGAGAAGAAAGCCAAGCAAGCTCAAAAGCAAACTCGGAGAACAAATGGCTGCAAAACACAACTCAAAGGTTATGGGGAAAATATTATTGTGGAAACAAAAGAGCTAGAGAGAATATGAGCAAGCAGCTCACAGAACAGAATGAGGAATCAGGCTCTGCTACTTGCTTTGATGAGGCTCATCAGAATATTTATAAAGGGGCAAAAGGCACTCCTGCGCAATGGTACCGAACAAATGTAAGCTAGGCTGAATCACAGACAAAATGGGAGGTAACTCTGAATAGCCCACAGCAGTGTTTGAAGAAGTCCAAGATTTAGCAAAATAATTTAAAGAACATTCTGGATGCCAAGTACTAATAGTAATGCCAAACTATAATTTAGGAAGATCTTTTCTCGTCATCACAGTCTTTCCAAGACCTTATCAATTCCAGCCTCCAGAAAAAGTTAAAATAGCACAAACCTGGAACTAGAACTCAAAAAACATGGTGCACCTGGAATAAGAATTCCTACCTTCTTTCTTCAGAGACCCTACAGTGGATGTGAAAGTACTCCGCAATGTGCAAAAGAAAGATGTAACACAGACTTTCAGACATTAGAGGAACCAAAGAACAGACAATATGAAATTAAGCTAAAGAACTGCAAAGCAGCCTTGCTCAGCCAGAAAGACCAGCTGCATCTCAATCATTGCCTCCCACTTCTAACCTCTTCCGAGAGGCACGTCACAGAAAAGGAGCCAGAAAACACTTTCAAAGCCATGACCATGGAAAGGCATTTTGAAAAACATTTCACTGAGCAACGCTGGTTGACCCTACCATCCCTTCAAATCAACACTGCAGCAACAATTCATTTTCTTTTTTGCCCGGGAATTAGTGACAGTCAAGATACAGGTATATACACGGAGATATACACACCCACGCACAGAGCAGGTTTGCTATGAGAAAGGTTCAAGCTTTCATGTCTTATCGCCTGGAGGACACCGGGACATTTAGATCGTCCTCTGAGAGGGCCAGTGAGACCTTTAGAAAATGACACACAGTTTGGGAGTCCTCAGATTCAAAGAGACAGGTATTCCGGTGGCCTTCTCAACTCTCTTTTCAGTCGTCAAGACAAAACTTCATTGCAGACATGAACTATCCCCTCCTCTAAAAGGCCTCGCAATAGATCTGTGTCAACAGTGATTAGCTGTTGCCTGGCACGTCATCCATTTGCCATTTGTTAGGCCAAACATGCCAACATTGGTAATCTAATCTTTGGCCGGCAACGGCCTCTTCCAGGTTAAATGTATTAAAGGAGTCGAGGAAACTGGGCTTATTTCACAGGCTGTGGCCTGCAGCTTTCTAACATGGCCTGACCCCCCTTCCCACCCCCTTCCCCTGGAGATTGCAGGGGTCAGGACCTCCACAGCATGGAGCTGAGTAAAACACTAACAGAGAGAGACGAGAGGATATTGGAAACATATTCTCAAGGCCTCAGTGCTTTGGAAATCTGAGAAGAACATGAGGCGTTAAGTTAGAGCTTTCACTGCTGGGTTGTGTGTGCGTGTGTGTTTTTTTTAAAAAAAACATGTTTCAACACGAAGTTGATAAAGATATCAGTAAGACAAGGTTGAGGGTTTTTAACACAGCAGTAGTGCTCTGTTTACGGGAGAACCCATGTTACAAGACACCTTAACTCACAGCTCCTGTGTTGGGAAGAGGGATACTTTGTTTTTAAGGAAATATTTTAAGTATATCAAGTATATCTTCTCCAGCAAAAACTTTCACTTTTGTCTGCCATAGATTCCCATGTATCCAGAGCTAACAGCACTGCTTGGCGCCCTGGCAGGAGGGGATGTTCCTGGGAATTCTTAAAACTGAGGATTATGTATGTGAGACCAAGCAAAATAGCCATCAGAATTCCCAAGGAGTTGTTTTTCCCCCTAGAGGTAAGGGAACTCTCCTACCTGTTTGTGTGAGACCCCTTGGAGCTCTGTCTCAGGCACAGGAGCAGACTGAATTCCCTAGTGAGATAATTTCACTAAAGTTAGGGGTGAGAAGTGAAAAAAAGCCTTTAATGCAAAAAAAAAGGGTACACAGGACGAGTACTGAATACTAGAGATAGTCTCTGCAGCAGTTTGACATCAAATTACACGTGAAAATAGTCATGAAATACTTCCCAGAAAGCTCTCTTGCTTTAAGAATAATGCTCAGGATGTTTGACAAATGACCCAAAAAAGAAGAGATTTCTCTGGCTTTAGTCCACCACAGCAGCCAGGATTGTGTTGGTTCCCAAAAAGCTCATGGACACGAGCTGCCCATTCTTATTATTATCACTGCTTTTATTTGCAAGTTTCTCTCCAAATATTAGCTTGGGACATGCATATCCTCTGCACTGTCAACATCCATGTACTCGGAGGACATTTCATACTTACATGGATAAAAACTGTAACAAGCATACAATGACCATTCTGAACGAGAGACAACTTCCTTATGTAGTGACAAACTCCACTCTTACATGATGGAAAACCTTTATTTCAAGTGCCTCAGCACAAAATACTATTTGTGTGTTGGAATTGTTTCTTTCCTTGGGGAGAAATTTTTAATCGAGATAAAATACTTGTGGCAAAATGTAGTCTGTTCCTAGACACCAAGAGTTCCCAGACGCTTACTGAACGCTAACTTCAGGAAGCCAATTCCTTCTTTGTAGTTTGCTTGGTGGCAATGTGTATTTTTTATCAGTTATTTCTTTGGTGGTAATTCATTCAGCATCAGACAGGCTGCTGACACTAGTCAGCCGGGTAGGAAGCAGATACAAAGGTGGAACCAGACAGTGAAGGGAGAGCGATCAGCGCACTGGATCGTGCTGGCAATTTGGTGCTACGCACATACAGAACCTGACACCCAAAAGAAGGCATTTAATACCACTGATGCTAACTGGAACAGACAGGACACAGCGGCTGCAAGCAAACTTCACTTTCTTTAATCCTGTGTTCCTTTTTTATCCCCTTTAAGAGAAGAACGGATTGAGGGAGATGTCTATGACCTGTCTGAAAAGATGACAGACAAGACTGAGGCTTCCGGGGGGTTGCTAAAGGACAATGACACTGGGCAGTGAGTAAGTGCCGTCCCATTCACCAGTTATACTTAGCATAATAGTTCAGTAGCTCAGGCATCCAAAAATCACTATATAGCTTTAATTCTCACTGCTTCGGTCTGCCCTCCCAAATACCAGTGTTATGGGAACAAGACTTTTCAAATACGATCACCCTACAATACTCAAACGCTACATGAGATGTTCTCTGAGTTTTGCACTTTCTGATTCACACTTAGAAGTTCAAAAGGCAGATCTGTGTCAAAAAAGCACTTCACCTACCTTTTCCCAATTGCTTGCCTCAAATTCACAATACAAACTCATGGCTGAAGGACCTATTTTACCTAGCAAATCCACCTACAACACAGACATGTAGGAAGGTCCCCTGAGAAAGATCACATTCTCATCTGGGTGTGATTCAAAGACCTGAGAGCTATAGGAAGTATCTCATTTAGATTGAGGACTTCGGAGAGACTGCTGCAGAGTCCAGCTGAAATGCTCCAACCATAAACCCCTCAGGACAGGTCCTTCCTCAGGTCTGGATTCTGGAAAACACTTGCCTTATTCACATCCCCTTCAAATGATCTGCAAGATCTGGCTACAAAGCTTACCTCTCTCCTAGATTTTATTTCTCCCCCAGAAAGAAAAGTTAAGTGAGTTCAGAAATGTTTTCTATTTTGGACAATGGTTCTATTTTCCCCTTTTACTATGTGAATTCTCTATGCAAAGCCAGAGCCGACTATGATTGTATTTATAAATATGTTTACTTTAATGAATTTGATGGGATAACTCAATATTTCCTGGTCTGGCCCAAGTCCATCCTTCAAAATACGGTTTTCCTTGCTGGTTTCCATCTGGGTTTGAGTTTTTCTGTTTTGTTTCTGTTTTCTAATTGACAAGGATGAAATGCACTGAAACCTGACCCAGACATGAATCTGAGACCTACTGGTGTCAAATAGGTCTGGTATCAGATTTGTATAAAGATTACTTAAATTAGTGTTTACTGACTGCTGTGCATTTTGGATCAGGCCCTTGAACTGCAGGCATGCTTTTTTCAGAAGGAAGCTGTTTAGGGTTCTTTAGTGCTGTTAAGAAACAGAAAGGGAGCTGCAGTGGTGAATTATTGGCATGACATTACTCTTGGGACCCCAAAAAAGAAATCCTATTAAATAGAGTCCTTGTGATCTCATCGCTGTGTATTTCATGACTCTTCAAGAGGTTCTGCTAAAGTCATTCACAGAAAATTTCCCCAGAAAGGCTCAGGGGAGAAAGGGGCTGGATCACCAGTTGGTCTGTTTAGCATTTACTGCCTCTGAAAGCGAGTATTTTTTTCTACGAGCAGCACCACTGTCTAAAGATGCATGGAGATTCCTGGAGGAAAAAGAAAATGTAGCCAGGATGCAATATTTCACAACATCCTCCCTTTACAGGGAGCCCTCAGGTCACAGTACACCTTCACAAATTAGAAGTGTACTACTGACACTGTTCCCACTAATAACAATAACTTTTAATATACATAGTTAGCCAAAAGTCACAGTGTGGTATAACAAGGACACACCCTACTAAATGCCTGAAATCTTAAATAATCATAATCCCCAAGTAAGGGCCAGAGAGAGCCATCTCTAGGATATTGCCAATATTCGTTTTTATGGAGGAACCCCAAACCAATACACTCCCTGACAACTAACGTAGAGGTTTTAATAAAGTTCTCCTTAACAGGAGGGTTCCTTGGATAAGAGCACTGTTCACTACTGATCTAATCCCTCTGGATGTTTTCTGCCTGTTAGAGACCCTGGTTACTGATTACATTAATTCAGCAATTGTAGGAAATTAATTCTTACCAAGACATGATCTGAATCACTTATCCTTTCTCACTTTCATTATCTTTTCTCACTCTTTTTAAACATATCAGTCAGGATAAAGTCAGAATTTTAAAATCACTCTTCTTATTGCTTGCACAGCCAAATTCAAGTCTGCCGCACCCCCAGTAGCAGTAACTGGAAACAGTGGGGAGAAGTAACAACAGCCTCACCTGAGCCTACCCCAGCACTACTTTGAAGGCTCAACTTCAAATCTACAAACCCAACCCTTCTGGGCAGGCTGTATACATGCAATCAAGGACAGGTTGGTGGGTTGGAACTCCCAAATTTAAACAAGGAGTTAAGGACAAGTCTCAGAGACACAGTGAGACATATCAGGCTGAGAAAGTAGAGAGCTTCTCCAAAACAATGATTTCATTTCATTGCCAGCTGCACTGGTATCTTGATGGGAATACAGCAGAGAAATCCCAATAATTTTACCTACCTATCGCTTCTCTCAGATGAAGAAAAAAAAAAATCCCACTGAAGGAAAACTGTACACACAAAGAAAAATATGTTTAAAAGCTGAGATTGTTATTCTATTACATTCTATGTATGTAATCAATACCATGTTTAAGAGCTACACAAAAGCTGCAGCTTTACAGATAGATACCAGCCTCAGGCAGTGTTGTTTCCCCATTTACACCCAGAACTGGCCAGTCTGGTGGCTGCTCCATTGCCGGAGTACAGGTCTCACACACCATGCCATCCCAGAAACACACCACTTACGTACGGAAGCGCAGTTGGCAGGTGAATCTCCACGCCCCCCAGAGCCCCAGGCGCAGGCACACAGCCCTGAGGACCCTGCCACAAGCTCACCCTTCAGCAAACCCTCCGGCAGACAGCATACACCTTTGCTGTGAACCACGCAAGGGCCTGGGCATTATTTCACTTTCACACACAGTTACAAAGATGAAAGCCAAAAGAAGCATTTTTAGCTGCTCAGAACTGTTTTATCAGGTCACTGTTCCATACCGTTTTAGATGAAGTCCCCGTTAGAAATATCTCCATTTCTTCTACATATTTGAAAGAACATGGTACCTGTAACGTTCTGTACAGAATCATTGATGGTGTAAGACGGAAATATATTTCTGCTCAAGTTTCCTTACCCCATGGTCCTAGGCTGCAGCCTAGGTTGGCATGACTCCTCATAACAGACATATTTTGGGTTTTTTTTGTTCTGATATTTTCCATAGGAAAAGTGGTGGTGAAAATTTCAACACTACCTGAAGCTTGAATGCTCCGAAAGACGTTTGACTGAAGTGCAAACGAAGCATCAACTACTCATAAGTTTTCTTATGCTCACCAAGAAGTATTAGCAGAGAGCTCCCTCGCCTTGACCTCTACTGCAGGATGTTTCCTTGTGCCACAAGCAGGTGTCATTAACAGACTTCACTGACCGTCACTGAAAGGGTGACATCATGTCACACAAAAAGCTGGAAGAACTTGAGAAGGAAAGGAATTCGGCAACAAACCATTTAGTGTTTTCTGGCTTTTGGGTTTCTTTTGTCAATACTTAACACTATTAATATTAACATATCGGAGACAAATAACTTTCCTTAAAAACACACTGGTCTCTTCAGTTCTAGAGCACACTACATCTGGCAAACAGAAGCAGTCTTCCAGGAAAACAGAGGTAACTTTGTATTTCTGATATTTTCAAGACACAAGCAATATATATATATTTTTTAAAATACAAAACAAACATACAAACAGAAAGCCCTTAGAGGCTTTCATTATAAAGAAGCACACTAAGGCCAACCTCAAAAAACAAACAAACAAAAACAAAAATGAAAGGAAAGCCTTTCGCAAGTCATCTTCAACCACACGTCTGCTTCATGGCTGTCTGCACAAAGTCACCATAATAAAATTCCTCTTTTCATGTAACGAGCACCATTTTTCTAGAAACTGACTCAATCAAACTCCGTCCTGGATTATAGCTACATCACCTCCTCCTCTGCAGTGGATGAAGGCAGCACTGCAGAGAACTGAGAGAAGTTTTCATCTGAAAATCACCCTTTCTCTGCAACTTAAAAGAAATTAAAAGAAGGGAGAAAAACAAGCGTTTCATGTTGGGAAATAACTAAGCAAGATAAAAAATATACTCAAAACAATAAAATCAGATTCATCTTTAACTGTGAAACTGTGAGGTTTTTTTAGCTGGATCCAGTTTGTATTGGATTTTGCCTTTTGGCTGTCATGCAGTGTACAGACTCCTCCAAGTGGGAGTGTATGACAGCTAGTCCCACAGGGTGATTTGTGTGAGCTATCAGGGTAATGAAAATTAGGCCTTATCCTTTCTCTGTTGTGTTTTGTTTTTTTTTTTTCCCTTGTTCTTCTTTTCCTCTTTCCTTTCTTCAGAGGAGACAAACTTCTCAGTGCTGCCAGTCTCAGGGGTGAATGTGGGGAAAGGAAAAAACAGGAAAGAAAAGGTAAGATTATAGTTTGCTGGGGTTATAAAGCCCCAACAGAACAAAATATGTTTGGGCTGCTCCATCTTAGGCATTGCCTAAAGGATTTTTAACTCTGGTAATCTGTTCCTTCCGGTGAGAGTGCTCCATACGTGAGCTTTGCCTGTAGCTCCCTTCACGTCCCATAAGGAAAGACAACATATCCTAAATACCTTCTTGATATATGGCAAATAGCCGCTTTCAATTTCCAACCACTATCTTCACTTTTGCCCATATGTTGATTGGAATCTATTCTGAAGACGATGCATATTTATTTTCTGGGCTGGGTACAAAGTGGGGGAAGCTCACAGAAGTCAACTTTCTGGGGAATTTAAGAAATGGCTCTAAATTACAGCTGAATGGAGGGACCTTCTGATACAAATCGTTCCCCCAACTCGGCAGTAAATCCCATGGCAGACATCTCTCATGCAGCTGTACGAGGAGAGGAAAGCAGTCTTTCTTATCAGGAATAAAAGTTACAAAATATTAAGCTGAGAAGTAAGGCAAAGGAGGATGACTAGGGAAATAAATGGAAACTTTGATCCGTACAGAACAATCAGTTTGCAAAAGTGTCATGATTTGGGGAATGTATATATTTAGGAGAGGAGGAATAGTGAGGAATCCCTGTACTTTTTATAAGACACAATTTTTGGCAAGGCTTTCTCATTGTATAGTATTTTGTCTTTCCTTGCTATACTGCCTCTTGTAGGAAAATATGACCAGACCTAGCGATTCCTCTTTGTATTTTCAGAGTGTGGAAGGTACAGAGAAATTTTGTTTTCAACTACTGTTTGTGTAAGGAGTGTGATGCTCTTAGGATTATCTCAGTACAGTTTAGAGTGAGGATTTTTGTTACTCCTGCAAAACTTCTTACAATGTGGCAGGGATTTTCACAAACTCCCGATGCTTAGACTGACACCAGGATCCTATACCCAAAGAGAAGGAACTGATGAGACATTTATTCCAACCTGGGCTTCATCTCTCCTTGAATCTCATCCTAACACTATCAAGGTGAAGGGAGTCTCTTATTTTCTATAAGAGAAAACTCTTAACAGCTCAGTCACCAGACTCACTGCTGTAATATGCCCAAAGTGAAGAACAAGGTCATCCCTATGAATGAGACAAAGCCAAGCAATTAATTGAAATACAAGACCAGAACCTAAGGATGTGACGAATGTGATCCTAAACACTGTTTCATTTCAGCTTCACATCCTTTCTTTTTCCAGTGACTCCTGCTCACAGCTGGTCTTACTAGAAACAGTCAAGAGACTTTATTTAAAAAAAAAAAAAAATCTTGAAAAAGACACTGGTTTTCTTTCTTCTTTGTTTCCTTCACAGAATGTGCATGCCTTTAAAAGATTGCAATCAGAATCTCATTACTAATTTCCATCCAATTCAAATTAAAGCATCATTAAAAAACATTCATTTTGTCATTCATTGTTTTCCTGAGAAGCAAGGGCAACACAGCGTTTCCCTCACAACAGATATCTAATATCTATATTTGTACAAGAAATATAATTAACCCTTCTGGACTTGTAATACTTTTTTTGCATGAGCAAATATTGAAATACCTTATAATTTGGGAGTACATCCATTTCTTAATTTATTATTTAAAATTAGTCAAGCAATTTTTATAACCCTTTTCATGACCTCTAGCTAACAAATGACTTGTTACTAACCCTTCAAACTTTCCACACAATTAAAAAATGATTAACAACTGATGAATGGGCTACAATTGAAGAAATTAGGTTGCAATTAAGAAGACATTTAAATGAATGTTTAAAACTACTTGGATTATAATTAGAACCAGATCAACTACGAAGGTCACTCTAGAGTGGTGTTCCTGTGCCACCAGAGATAATTCAGCCAATAAAGCTGAGTAGTGAGATTTTAGTGGTCACTGTTGGCATGGGATCGTGCGTGGCTGAAATCCTTCTCAAAGGACTAACTGAGCCAGCCAAAGCCAGAGTCTAATCTTAAAACTGACCCTAGGCCTCATCCTTTAAGCTGCAGTCTTGTCAGTATGGTCCTTTCAGAAGCAAAAATTGCTGCATTTCTCTCTTCAGAGCATCTCAGTGTTCTACCCAGAAAGGATATAAGAAATATGATGGCATGAGAATAGAAGAGATACCAGACTCTATCGATTTCTCTAAGACACAACACTAGACCCTCCGCACATCTGTAAGTGAGCAACTGCTCAGATGTTACCAACAACTTTAGCCAGCTACAGTAGTGGTTTCAGTCATGGTGACAGAGAGTCCTTCATCAACATAGGGTTGAAAGCAAGGCAACTGCACATAAAGTACAGCAAATAGATTACTATTCTTGTCTGTTCTGCCAATCTCAGCCATATTTCAGGGCACTCAAAGGAAAGGATTTTCAACCTTTCAAGGGGGGACTGGATACCCATTTCAAATGGCTTAAGGCAGTTTTGAAAATCCCAGTCAAGGGCTAACACTTAACTAACTCAGCACACTAAGAGCTGTCCCTCACTTTTTTTTTTTAAAAAAAAGTTACCATCAATATTTATTCAGTTTATCATTTATGCACAGCAATTGCTCTACACAAAGCCAGCAATCATTAAATTCAAGCCAAGAAAATGTAAAGATTCATATGACAAACCTTCGGGCTTACATAAGAAACTACACAAAATAAAAGCTAAGAAACTAAGAAACACACAAAGAAAAAACCAACAATTTTGATTATTTATTTTCTTTTAAAAAGTAACGAGCTACAGCACTGCTATCAAACGCAAGAACTTGGGGAGATACACCATGGTCTGTGTTTAGCCTTGTGGTCATTCCTTGTGAATGTTCAATCCAGCCCACTGCCAAAACATTGCCTTTTACTGCACTCATGTTTCCATCATAATCGATTCTCCCTCATCATCACCAAAAAGAAATGACATCACATTTTCAGTCAAATTATTATTCCAGAAGACTTCATCTTCTGTGAATCTTCTCCATTTTTCTTCTCTGGGGGACAAGTTATGCCTTTCTTTTGTATTTTGACCAGTTCACAGCATACAGCCAGACCTTACCAAACGGCAGGACACATGGCTGCATCTGTTACCACAACAGAATGGGTGCTTAGGCAAGTTGGTCAGCAGCGCACATTCTCCAAAGATGTTGTATCGGAGCCTCTTGACAGCATCTTTAAGTAAGACTACAGACTCTGTTAACCTTGTTGACAGCTGTCCAGCTGGAGTGAATGGCATGAAACAGTTCTTCATACTGAAAGACAGTTGCTTCTTAGTAGTCTTCAACCCTACTTTGGGGACAAACGCTGCCTTCTTTTGCACCATGTCCCATTAATCATTTCATCCCAAACCCAGCTCCTCACGCTGTATCAAACACCCAAAGAAGGATAGTGCAAATGAAATTACTGATTTGCTATCAACAATAGCTTGCACTTTCACCTTACTTGTCACCTCAGGATCTCTAAGTAGATAGCAAGAGATGGGCAAATATCACCAGAGCTAGTTCCCCACAAGCACTGACTTACCAAGAAGAGGGTGACTAGGCTAGCCCACGGCTGACTTCTGCAGCTGCCTTTACAAGAGTCTCTGGATAAGATTCATTCCATGTAACAGCTTGTAGCTCATTTGTTTCTTTTTTTTTCAGGACACAGGCTGAAGGCTCTTTCTAACATTCAAAACTTGTAAGACTAAAACATTAATTAGCTCAGCTACTATGCCTGGTAAGAAAGGAGACAGCAAGTGCTAAAGTAGAGAGATTTTCAGACACTTGGTGCCTGTGCTGGAACTGTACATCGGAGACAGCTCACGTAACAGATAAGGCTGGCTGTACATTTTTAAAACTGAGGCTTGCATATATGTGATGTATCAAGGGAACTCTTCAGCCTCACCTGCATGGAGCTGAATTCAGTCCTCGATTTGAGTACCAATTGCCATCCTCAGGCTTGTTCCACAAAACTGAAGCAACATTCAACTCAGCTCAGTGTTTTTTGCCCTAAACAGAAAGATTGTTGCAGAACAGAAAAGACAGAGCTTTGCAGATTTAAAACAGATAGAGAAATCAATAAAAAGGAGCTGCAAACCAGACTAAGGTTTGATTTGGGGAAGCTGAATCTGAAAACGGAATACAACAAGGGGCGATCTACAAACTAGCATAAATAGGCATTTCCAGAGAAAGCAGAAACCAGTCAGGTCAGGAATAACTACGGATGCCTACATTCATGTATCAAACACAGGAGGAGGAGAACGTATAGACAAGAAAAAAGATATTTTGCTAGACAGAAGGAGATGAGAAACTCCAAAACTCATGTGTTGCCCCAGATCTCTTCAAGCTAGCATCACCAGCCCTTCTCTTTCCAGAGAATTCAATATTAATTGAAGTCACTATTGAATTGCAAAAGGTAGGTGGGAAAATAAAACAAAATGACCCTTTGAGACCAAATCCAGAGCTGATGTAAAGCCTATGGAGTAGTTCCAGCTTCCCCTAAGCCTGAACTGAGCTCCCACCATCCACCGTCCCTTCTGATGTCTAGTTGACGGATTACAACTTCCTAATGCAGGACTGATGCATTATGACATCCTAATGTTGGGACGATTGATTGTGACTCTTTTTTTAAGTATGGCTTACTAGGCAATTATTGACACCATCCATGCATTAGAGCCCTAATTGAGCAAAAAAGGGCTGACAGGCCAGTGCTGTGGGAAAAGATTAACCTATTCCAAATTTTATAGATCAGGGTGAGACAGGGCTCATTCTGGGACAGGGCCACCCTCTCATTACAGGCCTTTGGAGACAGCAAAAACTAAACAGTTTATGCCACATCTTGAAGAAAATTGCTTTATCCCTTCACCTTTAAGTGGATTCAGACGCTGCCAGTTGACTTGGGAGCGCTTTGGGGTCAGTGCACACACGCCGGAACATAGAGAAGGGAAAAAAAATCCAAATAGAGGAAAGGGAGAGGTAAAAGCCAACGCTGTCAGCTCCTACCCTCCAACATCTGTGAATAATGGAAGTGCAGAACCAAGGCTGGGAGTGGAGAGGTGAAGGGAGAAAGGGATGGTTGTAACAGTGACAAACAAGTCTAAAGGGACTTCTCTCCTCTCAAATGTCACTGGGGGAAGTAGACAGGAGACGGGGGAGGCAAGGAAGAGAGAAGGTCACGGCTGTAATACCCAGAGCGAGTGGACAATCAAATGTTTGCAGCTGGGCTAGGAAATGGCAATCCAGTTGCAGAGCACATCTGGCTCCCTTGCTGCGCGCCATGGGGGCCACCTGGTTTTAATCATGCTGAGATCACCTTTGAAAAACAGAACTTAATCATAGGCCTAGTCCTAGCAATAGTGTTACATCCAGACTTCTCTCCAGGGGAGCAGAGAGCGGGAAGGGGGGAGAAGATGAGTTTTAAAAAAAAAGAAAAAAGAAAAAAAAAATTCTTCTGTGTGTTTTGCTCAATCAAGCCTGGAACTTTGTCAACAATTTCCTCTTTGTCAGGTTAAAGGGAGTCACTTTTGATTTTCGGTCTCTTTGCATTTGATTCCTGCTTATTTTATGCTTTCCTTATTGTCATTTAGACAGGCTAACCTGTGTGTGGGTGCTGAGGAGCCCAGCAAGTAAAGAAGCAGCTATTTAGGGAGGCATTGCCTTCCCATCCAACCTCCTCACATCACAGAAACTGCCAAATGCACTGTACTTTGGATTAAAAGGCCTTATACTTTTCCTGGATAGTCTTCAAGAACTCAGCTAGGGATGCCATGAGGACAAGCCTCCCTTGGCTCAGAAAAGGCCCAAACAGCATCATCCTTCACCATAATGGCCACGCTGGGTCAAAACGAAAGTCTGCCCCATCCACGCTTCCCTTCCAACACTGGCTGGTAGCAGATGCTCAGGAGAAAGATTCAAGAAACTCTGCAAATACAGAGTAACCACTCCTGGCACCACCTCACAGGTTTTATCAATCAAAATTTTAAAGACATGGTTTCTCTCCCAGACCAATTAAAATCACTCAACACATTTTGAACTGAAAAATGTTGTGGGGGAGGGGGAAGACACGCTAATCTAACCTTGGACATGGTACATCTTGAGAGGACTAAAACCAGTTCAGCTGTTGCAAAATATCATTTGCTCTTCTAGTATCGTCTACAATCAACCCATGTCAGTAACCAAGGAAAAAAAACCCAACAAAACCCCAGCCCTCTTCATCTTCACTTTCTTTGCCTCCTCACATCTAATCTCTATAATTTCACATCTCTAGAAAAGAAGCATCTGAGTAGCCTGTGATAGCGGTCATGAGAATCTTGGACATGGTAGAAAATAAGCATTCATTGGTTTTTCATAATAATTTGAGGGCATCAAATGGAGGTAGCAGGTGTCAGGTTCAGAATAACAAACGCAGCACTTCTTTACACAGATCACTGTTAAACAGTGGAACTCTTTGCCAAAGGATGTGATGGATGCCAAAAGTTTACATGGATGCAGACAAGATCAGAAAAGAGGGAGAAGAGGCAGGAACCAATCTATGGGCAGAGACAAAGGTATTGGAACCACAGCATCCCTAAACAAAAATCAGACTTTAAATTCTTGCTAACTTGTTGCTAGAGCAACAGTAGGTTGGTTCATAAAGCCAAGATCTCAGCCTTATTTTTTTCCCTTCACATAGAGGGGAAAACATATGTTATTTCTAGGCAACTCTCACTTGAGGAACTAGAAGGTCTTTAAGGTCCCTTCCAACCCAACCATTCTATGTTTCTATGATTGTAGTAAAAAAAGAAAAAAAAAAAAAAGAGAAATGCAAAGAAAGATTCAATAGGCTTGCAGATTTTTTCACAGTCTATATTGTAGGACCAAGGAGCATTCTGGATGTAAGTGTGCACGAAGACATGATCTGACAAGACTCAAGATGTGCACCTTACACCTTTTGGCAACAGAAAGGAAACCTCAAACCTTCCATCCCACTTATCAAATACTTCAAATAACTAACCTTTCTGTTAGAGTTAAGATCAGATCATGAATAATCTTCTGTGCATGTAGCTCATTTTGTCACAGATACGGGGGTTAGATCCACTGGAATGCTTCAGCTACTTCACACTGTTGTCATGCTGCAGAGGAACTTTAGAGTCAGCTTAACCACACCAACCACAAGTTGTTTTGTATCTCATTAGAAAAATGACTTAATTTCCTGTGTAATCTTGTACAGGAGCTCAAATCGGCAACAGCAACAGCATCAGCATTGTAATATAATCTAGAAGTATTATAATAAAAATAAACAGTCAGAGAGTATTTTACAAATGTTAATTATTACTAGGGGAGAAAATCCTGTTAGGTAGGTATGTGATCATAATAGTTACCTTCTTTTACAGGCAGAGAAACTGAGCCAGAGATTAAGAAGTTAAGTGACTTGCCCAAGGCCATGAAGAGAAGCAAAGTTAGGACTAATAAACAGGAATTCCCAGCAGCCCTGCAGGCTACAAGGTCCTTTTCTATGCACCTTCTTCACAATTCCCAAATCAGTTCCACTTGACTCCAATGGCTTCTGAAGAGATTTTCTGATAACAAGACCTGCCTGACAAAGAATACATAAGGAGTGTGCAACTAAGACTTGAAAATGTTATCTTGATTTTTTGGAGGCTGGCGGTACATTCTTTCTCAACTTTATCTTGGAAGTAGTGTAAGAGCATCCAAAATGTCTTAACGCAGCAAAAAGAAAATTATCTGTTTTCTCTGTACCTGTCCAAAGCAAAGCTCTGGAAATAGCCTGAGAAAAGACATCATGTTCTGGTAGCCAGTATATCACGCTAGTCTTTTTTCCTATGCTGAAAGTCTTTCCCATTACAGCTGCATTTGCACTGTGAAATGATAGGAAGGGAAGACAGCTTGGAAACACAAGGCTCGCTGTGCCACCTGCAGGGCTAGCTTGAAAACCTGCCCGTTGTAGGGATTAGCACCGTCTCGGAAGTCCGGAGCCCCTGTTTCCATCCAGGATGGAGCAGCTTTGCAGCATCTAATTAGCCTGGTGAGCAAGAACATAAAATGGACTATAGAGTGATCCTGTCTCACTCCATTGGGATGTTTCTCTCCCGGCCTGCCTGGCCTCACCTACCTGGGAAATTTATGTTCTGTTGAATGGGGGAACCTAAAAAAACCAAAACGCAGATGAGGATCAAAACCAGAGTTACACAGTTTACATACAAGTTCCGTGGAACCCTCTCCCATCTGTGTCTATCTCCATTGCCCTTTGCACTGAGCCGCAGTTCTTGCCCAGGACTTTCCGATTTAATGCAATTATCTCCCCATAATTAGTTACTGTTATTTTTCCCAATGCACATTTTTACCCAGTGTTTTGCTGGAGCAAATGACCTGAACAAAGGACTTCAGGATTTGGCCTAAATATATACCTAAAACTAATCTAGAAAAAGACCAAAGTTTTTCTGGATGGTTAATAATATATGTTCCATTTTGGCTGAGGCTTGCTTTACTTTATTGGTTGTGAAAACCTACAGTGGACGACAGCAGCAGTCAGAAGCTGAGAGAGACCTATTAAGTCACTGGGCCTTTGCTCATAGTGATATATGCTGGACAAGCGGTCCAGAATAATGAAGTCCTCTGTATTTGATCCTTCTGCCAACGTATGATTATTCCCCAACACACTGATTGCTAGTGCCTTCTGCAGCGTACTTTTAAATGTCCCAAGAGACAGGGTTTCTACCACTTTCACTAGAAAATCGTTTACATTGCCTAGTAGATTTGGCCCCTGGGGAGATGTTTTTTATCGTGTTTGGTTTCACTCAGAGCCTTGAAGGTGTTGGTCAGTGATTGATTATTGTTTGTATTGGGGTAGCACCTAGAGGCACCGGCGGAAAGTGCAGACCTCTTGTGCAGGTACTGTCCATAGGCAAGGGAGGAACTGGCTCTTCACAGACATCTTGCAGCAGGAAGAGCTCGGCCGAGCAAAGAGGCACAGAGAGATAAAATGATTTCCCAACACCACAGTGGTGTGTAAATGCAATGAGGAGTGGAAACAAGCTGCAATAAATCTGAGTTAATTCCTGCATTCACACCTGGGCACAACATCCAGAACACCTTGAACGTCCAGGTGATATGTGCAGACCTACGGGAGTTGTTTTTGATGAAAGGAGCACAAAAAATAATTATGCTACAAAGTGAAACAATAATCCTATAAAAACTAAAACCTGTTAGGGTTGAGGCTTGTTTTACATTGCTCCAGTGCTGCAGCAGAAGGCACCTGCAGACAGGTTAAACCTCCACGGCACAGTTTTCTCTCAAGCCATGGGGAATACAGGGAGAATTCTGAGGACGTTAACAGAAATGAAGAAAAATAAAGTAAGTATCAGAGGTTAAGCCACTAGATGAGGTTGCAGGAGGTGGCCAATTATATGATCCTCTTGTATTTTAATTCAATTCTTCCCTTCCCACTTTAAAAAAATCCTTTCTTTTGGAAACCAATGGCCTCCTTCCCGTTTGTTTTCAGATGAGGTTTATTATGAGAAGCAAGCACCCAGACTAAACGATCATTCCAGAGTTAAAGCAAATCATTTGTTGACTTCCCAAATGGCATGGGGGGACATAGGTATCAAGATCAAGGTCAACACCTTCATTCAAGCAGGCTCTCCATTCAGTTAGGGAATCACTCAACAGCTCTGCAAACAGAATCTAAATCTCATTGATTTCATTACTTTCTTCATTCCCCGTGCAACTCTTATTCACAAGCCATCACAGAACAGAAATACACCACCACATCTGAAGAATAAAAAAATTACTATATTGTGGCGTCTGCTAATCTGATGGATGGTTAAAACAGAAGTTAAAACTTGAGATGCATAAATAACTGATTTTGCATTTTGCTTGCATTACAGAAAAATGAAGGAAGAGAGATTAGTTGGGCAGCAACCCAAAATAAACATAATTTTTCAGTGAACTGAAAAACAGAAACAAGTAACATCTTGGCATCAAACAAAACAGTTAATTTGACCCAAGGAAAAAAAACTTTTAAAATAACACTGAAGTTAATTGCTAAATTTCTCATTTGAAACAAAAATACAAAACTGCTTCTTTCTCCCAGTGTCCAAGTGTTTTGACTATTTTCAAAAACTGGTGGTAGGGCACTTTGTCTCTGCTTTAACCAATGTATTTCAGCATCTATTTGCGAGATACTTCATTTGACCCAAATCTATATTACCTGAGAGGGAAAAGAACAGAAAAGAAGAGATTTTGGCCAAGTGGCTCAGCTTCGGTCAGTACAGGTTGCACTCACCTTCCTCACTACTGACACAGCCCTACGTTTGTTTACCATACCGGAAAGCTCAAACACAGTGACTTTCAAAAGACCCTCTCTCCTCAAGAAACTAAACGCATATTCACTGAATCTACCTACATTCCTACAAACCAAACAGCTTTCTGCCCGCGATGACACCATGCCGGACTTGCCTGTTGGCCTGTAACAGACATTCTTCCAAGGGGGTGGTACAGCCTGGTTGTAGTTTTGCTGGCACAGAACCTCACTCAAAGTTTTCTAATCATCATGTCGCCCATTTCCCAAGAGCAGTCACAGGTATCTTTTCCCAAGAGCAAGGAAAACCAAGAACACGCTGATCTCATCAAAAGATTAAAGCTCCATTTCTTGTGTCAATATTAAGTCAGACTGGAGAGGACACTGAGGCATACACTGAAATGAAGCGCTGCAATTTAGCCTGAAATTTAGGGCAGGACTGAATGTGTCTTAAGGGATGGTTTTACTCCCAGTGTCTTTTCTGCTGTGATTCATCCTACTAGAAGCATCTTGGGAGAATGTACTCAGTCACAGCATATGGCACCATCACTTGGATCCTCCTGTCTCATTCCTGAGGTCTGTTTATGAGGCTGAGAAAAGCTATCAAGAAGCCCACCATAATCCACGGTCTGTCTAAAATATCCACAAGAGCCCTCCTGAGTCACGAAGATGACAAATGTGTATCCAACAAGGACTGTTCTCCACTCCTTCAGTTTCAGCAATTCAAAATGAACATTTAGAGCATCATGACCCTGTGAAGCCAAATTGTGTGTCCCTTGAGACCATCTCATTCCTTTCTCGCTCCCCCTCCAGCCCCCTCATCAAGTAAAGCCAAGAGTACGTGCGTCATTCTGACACATACCCTTCAGGAAGTGATGGGAATAGGATAGATTTTCTTCCTCCTAATGCCCTGACTGTGTCCCTACAGCACGAGGTCCTTCATTCCCACAGTAACAGGCCTCCTCTGCTACAGAGCCGGACGGTAACCTGAGGAGCCATGACCAATCTGATGTCGGATTAGCATTGCTCTGTGACACTGTCAGAAGCATTTTGCTGGGCTCTTTAAGAGAATATCCTGCTGTGATTCACAACAAGTCTTGTGTTCGGGAGACACAGAGATCTCATCCAGCAAATTAAAACACGCTACAGCGAATTTCAGTATTTCTGCTTGGAGGTCTCCCAGGGACTGACCTAAATGGTGTGTGCTATATCAAGAGTAAAAGCCACTTGCTACACAAAGCCTGGACTCCGAACCACCAAGACCCACCTGTGACAAATAAGCACGACAGACTGAACGAGAGAGACTGGGACCCGGCTGGAACCACACAGGCTGTGTCTCAACTTCTCCACAGTCTGGCAAAGTAAGAAATAGGTTCACTTCACTGCAGTAATTTGTCTAAAACGTGTTGGGTCATGTATCGGTAACTCTTCAATACATTCTGCATTATTCACTGACACATATTTGTTATCTTAATTACTAATTACAAAAAGTGGGATGACTCACTCACAAGATGGGTTGGGGAGACCACTGGTTTTACCAGCCTTGCTAGCTGTATTGCTGGGTGGCTGCTAGTTATGTGCACAGCTGGCTGTGAGTGGACTACAACAACAGCCTGCCGCTCTGAAACCGCCTCACTTCAGTCTGTTTTATCTGCCCAGTGACAAAGCATCAGGTACCAAACCAAGAACAGATCAGTGAGCTGAAACTCACTGAAATATTCATAACACTCTGAATGTGAAAAAACGCTGAGCAGCATATGAAGGAATGCAGGCATTATTTGCATTTTTGCTTGACAAATACCATAGTGCCAGAGAAAAATGCCACATCCCTAACAAGCAACAGCAGAAGTGAAACAGGCAGGGGTAAGTAAGAAGAAGTAATTGCTTTAACTGGAACATGCCAAGAATACAGGGCTTAACACCACTTTTCTTGTAAAATGGGTTTTGTACATCCTCAAATGTCAGAACTGTGGTTTTGCATCTCCTTGGGAAGTTAATGCTTAGATCAGCTCAGCACTTGCTAAATCCAACACTGGCAATTGCTCCCCTTTCAACCGAAAGCACAGAATGCCATCAATTGCAATACTCTGGTTGCTTGCTGTAGCAACATCGCAAACCCACCTAGGAACTTACTGCTAAACCAGGTCCGGCTTAGTCTGCAGAAGCCAACAATACCCAAGCCCAAGGTAATACGCCTCCAAATCATTTTGATTAGACCAAAAGAGCAAAAACACTCAGCTATGTTGCGGCTCCTCCTTTTTTCTCCCTCTGGCCTCCCACATTACAGATTAAAACAGCGCATCTGGCATTTACTGAGCGTCAAATACTTCTCCGAGACCTCCTAGAACAAACAGGCCCCGGCTGCCTGCCTCAGAGCTGCTGATAGGTCTCCAGCATTGTGCAAGGGGTCAGACTTAGGAACTGTCAACAGCTTCCTAATGTATGCTCTTTCTCTGGGAAAGGGGGTCCCAGGTTTTATAGCCTAATAGATTCGTTAATCGGAACACACACAGGCTAGGAAAGCCACTGTTTGTTTTCTCTGACAAGTTTGGCATTTTCCTCCTGGGAGCCAGGAAGCTTTAAAGGCATAAGACTCTCCTACTTAACTGGACAAGAAAACCAGTCTGGACAAACTGAGACATGTCATTGTGGCTGTTTAATTCTGAGCCAGAAGGTGCCATTTTAGAGACTTTACAACAACATCAATGTCAGGGTAAAGGAAATTAAATTCCCTCCCTCTCCTCCCCTGATGTCTCCATTTTCTGCAGGCTTCCACTCCTGTACCTAAGGACAGAGTTTGGCCCATCACAGGCACAATACATGTGATTATACTGATGATAATGATGTTCAATTCAGAAAGCAGTTACAGAGGGAGTGCTTAAAGCAAAGCGAGACTGTCTTGTGCAACAGTGGCAATGTGCCCACAAACTGCTTCTGTTCACTCATGACAGTGGTTTAAAACACAAAATGGCAAACATAGTTAGTAAAACTTCTAAATGAAACTACAGACCCACCTTCAAATCAGCAGTTCTCAAACTGTGATGTAGACTCTGCCATCAGAATAAGGACTTACTATAAATAACTCGCATATAATCACAAAGGGGAATTCCAAGTGTTTCCAAGGCTGTGGAGCCCATCCACTAAAAATAAAGTATCCTAAAACCTAGAAGCTGACACAATTTATTACACTTTAATGGCCTAGATGAGACAAGAAAACTGTATTCTAAGATTTTATGCCATCAAGAAGAAGGAATCAACAGGAGGATTTCAGCAAAAATAATTTAGCCCCTTTTCCTCATGTCTTGCTGAACAGTGAAACTTTCTCTCCTATGAAATCATTCCAGCATCAGGACTAAATCCTCTTAGTCTGAAGGCCCCCCTTGCCATGTTCCTGGCACAAAACAATGGCATGGTCCACATGCAGTGTCCAGCTCTGCAAGTCCCCAGGCCACTGACTCCCACCACCTGAGTGTTTATACTGGTGGAGGGAGTCTTCAGTACTTCTCTTATTTCTTAGACTGTTTCTCTAAGCACCTGCTGTAAGGCACTCTCAGAGACAGCTTCTGGGGACAGACGGATCTTCGCTGTAACGCTGACTATCAGGTCTGAGACTCTGGTTCATGGGCATGTTCCCATTCTTCCTTTGTGCTATTCCTCCACCCTTCTTCCCTTTGACTGGATTCCCATGGTTTTCACAACCTCTTCTGGCTCTAGTACTCCAGCGACCTATTAAAACACTGCATGATAGGTACGGACTAGATCAAGGAAGGCAAAGGAGTGCTTACTCCAGCAGCAGTACCTTGCACGAAGAACATTCAATTATCATTCTTTAGAATGGTAACTAGCATTACTTTTGCTTTTTAAGCACACCACCCGCGCCCCCCCGCCAAGTCATATAGTCGTTTCTCCTGTCACTGGTTGAAGCAAGGCTTGTATCTTGCTGAAGTCAAAGCATGTCCCATTGAAGTTACAATGAAACACTGTGCTTAAGTGCTTTGCTGAATCAGAGCCATCATAACTATCCATTAGGCTTTGATCTGGTTAATGTTTGTCCAAATATGGCCCCACAACGGGAAAGCAATGAACCATTATTAAAAGAAGGAAGGACAGCTGGAATTATTTTAGTGTACAACTGCATGCACAAACACACACCAAGTAACAGACTGAAAAGCTGTTCTCATTATTCCTCAATTTATTCTTCTCTCATTGCCTTAGTTACAAAACTATTAATTAGGGTCTTATTTTTGTCCGTCCCCCCCTCCGCCTTTAATGCACTCAGTGCTCATCCAATTTACACACACAGTTTATCTTGGCAAAAAAAAGAAAGGGAAGGAGAAGGATCTGTGCACAGGGGTGGAGGGGGGAGAGGTGTTTGTTTGAGGGGAGTCACCGCAGCCATCACTCAGTCACTGTAGAATTGAAGAAGGAGAAAGACTAAGGAGGCTTAACTCTTCATGCTATTTATACATGATAGAGGTATGGTGTGTACAGTTGAAAGGTAATTAAGCAAATACTTGCCTCTTCTTCTTCACTCATACACACAAACTTATTCTGTCCATTTCTTAACAAAAATGCTGACCTGTTCCAGTCCAGTTTCTTGAAAAGCAGGTTAGTTGTCAGAATATGTAGAAAGACCTCTCAGCACAAAATTAGAAAGAACTGACTCCACCCATGACAGCGAGCTACAACAAATGCAAGGTCCATCCTCAGTGAAGTCAGTGACTTTCTTCCTCTTTCTGATCTGAACATTCCCTACTGTATCTGAGGTTACAGAAGTCTGCTATCATGTCATTTTCTACTCATGATGAGTTAGTAGTGGACATCTGCCACTGCACGCCCCTAGCCTCGCCTCTAGCTTGCACTACGGCACTGACTAAGAGAGGAGCCAGATCCACCTTCAAGCACGTGGGTGGCTCCAGCACTTTCAGTTGATGGACTGCAGCAGAATGACACCATTATTTTCTAAATCTTCCTGAGCTCTTTCTGTGATGACAGGAGTTGAGGGCTTCAATTCACCTTTGCCATTGCAAAGATACCATATGTTCTGTTTGGACAGCAGAGGTTTAAGAGATAAGCAAACAGACTTTGTGGTTTGTTCTGATTAGAAAACACACGTAAAAAGGCTCTCTTGATCTGCCTGATTAGGCTATTACAAATCAGACAGACATTCTCTTTCAAAAATGGTCTTCCATTCATCCATAGTTGCTACAGAACAGTTTTTCAGAGGTACAGGAGGCTAGCCATCTTTCCTGACTTCAGTGAGGGTTGTGTGTCTGTGAGTGAAGCTGTATGTGCACCCATGTGGGGATATTTGTACTCAGTCCCTCAACATGCTTATTTTCAAATGAAACCTCATAACACTGCTCCACCTCAAGGAAACATAAATATCAAAGGAAAGCTTAGTAATAGCGTGAATAAAGGAGCCGCTTGCCCTAAGTTTGTCATGGACAGGAGGCACCACCCTGCCCGTTTCCTGTTTTCCACTAGAACTAGGGCAAGGAACTCCTGTCCCCTTGCCCAAATCCCATCCCAGCAGCCATGCTTCAAAGACACTGCCCTGGGGAGAGGACCTGCAGCACACACAAACCAGGGCCAGCCCACACGAGCTGCATGCGGTTGGTAACAAAGCATGAAGGGAGACTTTGATTTCACAAAGTTCACTATGGCGCATGACTCTGCAGCCAGGGCTCCTAAGTGGGTTGAGAGACCTGAATGCGATCTCCCACTTCACCAGTGACCGACTATTGGAGACTGGGCCTTTACAGCTGTCAAAGTAGCACAGCACTTCTGGCCTCACTCTTCTCAGACTTAGTGCCCCATCTCTAGACTGAGGAAATAGCATCACTGGTACTACCTTTGTCAATGCTTTGAAAGTACTAAACACTCACATTATCTCACAGAAATTTTGGATCCTACCTCACTCTTCAATGGACAGCCATCCAGGTAATGTTGGCAGAGCAGACACCAAACCACTGCACAATGCATCATCTCCTGCCTACTCAGGAGGGAAACCAACCACCAACCGCCCCTTCGGACTGCTGGGTTTGACACAACGCTGGCTAAAGCAAATGGAAAGACCACCAGTCACTTCCAGAGGAACATAAGAAATCGCTTTACGGATCAGTCCCACAGTTTATTAGTTTCATTAGATCCAGTCTAAGCTGGCTTATTTTCTGTGACTTTTTTTGTTTTAAAAAACTTTTGCCCTTTCAGATTAGAATTCTTCATTTCAAAACAGAGCAATAAAACAAATTGGAAAACCCTTTTCCTCTTTTTTAACACTACAGCTTATTATAGTAAGCTATTTTTAGACTTCTGACACGTATATAAAAATACATATTCCCAGAGGAATTTCATACCACTATGCAATGTGAACTTCTTAGAGCACTTACTAATGACACACCCAGATTTATTGCTTCCCATGCTCTGTCTATAGTTTATTTTTTGATGTAAAAAACCAAACCAAAACAAACCTGTAACAAATAAAAAGGCAGGTATTTGTATGTTTGGTTAAAAATATTTTTTTTTTATTTATAAGCTGTGCACTGATACAAGATTTATCTTCTTTGTATACAGCTTTTAGGTCAAACCCTCTTCTTTTTATGGATATTTGATAAAAATCTAGCTGTGCCAGTATTTTTAAAACAACTTCTTTCTAGCTTCTTTTTGTGCTGATGAAAACCTAGCCTGCATAGAAAGCTAAGAATTTCCCCATAGAAATATTCAGGATCCTCAAAAACACGAGATCTGATTACATCTGGACAGATCTGAAGACCTTGACAAATGATTTATATATGAAGGTCGTACAGTTTTGTGACACCTATCTGTTCTGCCTTCCTGCAAGTATTTTCAAACTTTTCACTCCTGATTTAGAGGACTGAGCACATCTGAAGGATAAATTGTAGTTTTAACTAAAACTTTAGTAAAAAATCTGATTTCAATGGAAAAAAATGGACAAAGAGTCTAGAGGAAACACATACCAAGACGATTTCTCAGGTCTTGATCAGATTTAGCAAGATGGGATGAATCGACAGATGACAGCAAGCAAGAAAGCAAGCAAGGAAGGCAGGTATTTTCCATGGCAAGAGGTCCAAGCTCTCAGCTTCCTCGAGGGGCTGGTCCTAGGAACAGAGCACTGACCATTCTTTGGACATTAACAGCATACAACAGGCGTTGAGGTTGGACAGGAGAATTTACCAACCCATGAGATTTTCACAAGCTTCCAGATGGTTTACTTCCATTGAATCCAGCAAAAAGGAGCCATCTGAATACCTATTAAAAACTGTGTCTTAACATTTACCTCAAATTTGCAAATGGGACTAAGTATCTTCCGCATTTCTCAAAAGGTTACCTTTGGCTATATCTGCAAGGACTGTACTTCCCACTTAATTTGTATCTCACTTGGGGTGTTGCTGTCATTTACTTTTAAAATGCACTCCTCTGTTCCATGTACTCGGTCACTAAACAACACTAAACAGCAGGGAACATAAAGTTGTAGTTTAAAAGTTTGTTAAATCTTCAGCTCACATTCAGCATGAAAACCTGTGTCCACACTCCTAAAACTGCAGATAAGCAATACTGAAAATCAAGTTTTTTTCTATGTGTAAAAATACACGAGTGGAGCTTCTCTGCAAACCTGTACTCAAAGAAGGGCTCTACAAAACCCACTGTCTCAGACATTTATAGTACTAACAGCCATACTCCCTCTCACTCATTTGAACCCTCTCTCTCACAAAGGAATGAATACACTGTGTAGTCCTTATACACTTTAAGGCCTTTGGAGTAGGGAACTGGCAGCACCCAGCTCATCATCAGCTTTAGCTCAGTTAACAGTATTACCCTGGTAATACCTACGAGCACGTCTTTCTAGGAAGCATGAATCCTATATGCAAGATGATAATTCAAAAGGAATTTGGCACCCTATTGAATGTCTCCTCCTGGCCAGGTCTCCAGGTCAAGTACTGCAAGCTGTGATAATGCGGCTTGATTCTGACAATTCTGACCAGTAGCTGTTGTCATCCTGACTGCTTCTAAACCATCAAGAAGACACTGAATGACTTAGGCAGGGTTTATTTTTGGTATACAAATGTAAAGGAAAATGCAATTCAATGTCACAGTATCTGCCACAGTCTCTGAGGAAATCTGATTTCAGAAGCACATGAAGAATCTCCACAGGCCAGAGTGTGCTCTCTCTAACCAGATTTCCCTTTCGCAGTCACTCAGGTAGGATTTTTTTTGGCTTCTTTTCTTTCTCTCTTTTCTCAGTCCAGAACCCTTAAAATTCCACCTTTCTGACAAAAGATTTTCTGCCCTGAGGAAAAATTCTGTCATGAATTGATGTGTACATTACATCTCAGTAAGTGAATACCGACTAGAAGCAGCTGCCTTTAACGTACCTACAGAGGGGACAAAAGAAAGGTGGGGAGTAGGAGACACAATTGAGTGAGACTACTAACTCCAGCCCTTTTCTTGTTTTGTTTCCTTCTGTTCCCGCCTCCTCCCCCATTTAAACTGCAAAATGTGCCCTCACTTCAGCTCAGTTACACCCTGTTTACATCCCTTTGCAATGCTTCTTAAGCAGTGCTAGTATGAACCAGCATAGCTGTCAGTGCCAGCCCCCAGGAGGGATGTGGTTCTAAGGGCTCCAAGCCCGGGAGGCTTTTAAAAGTACCACAGAGTATTCTGTCAGAAAGAGTCAAAGAGACAGCCTGGGCTAAGCTGAAGTGGTAAGACATCGGCAGTTTTGAGAAGGAATAACCTAGCAAGAGGGGAAAGCCATGACATTAGGGCCTTAAACTGGACACACAGACAAATTTCAGCTCTGTCACACAACCTATGTGACATCGAGCACATAACTGACTGTTCCTCAGTCTTCCTATCTGTGAAATGGCAAAAAGAATCTTACTTTTGTCTTTTTAAAACATGACTTTTCCATTTTTGAGACTGTCACTCATTCTGGGTACATATAACAGGGACTTGATCTTACTTATGGTGTCTAGTTGCTATTGTAATAACTTAATATTGTATTGTGTTTTAAGATAATGAAGAGACATTTGCCCGTACTTATCCAAAGTTTGTGTGGACAGCTGACAGGTGCAATTCACAGCGAGCTTTCAAAGGTAAGTAGAGACTAAAGGTATGGATCCCTTTGTCAGCTCAGCACTAACAGTGAAAACAATAGCCAAAGGATCATTGTGCTATTCAAATTAGCACTGCTAAGTACAGTAGCAGAAAAGGGATATAGAAAAAGGAGCAAAGCATAAACTTGCCAAGCACAGAAACTATAGTATGGATTAATGTTCCTGTCATTTATACCTTATTTATGATCTTCTTATATTATTCTACAGAGGGATTTTTAAAAGTCTAGAAGGAAGAACACTCCCCATTTATTTCTCTGGGTCATTTACATATGTACCTATTAACTTTCAACTGAAAAGCTTACTTATTTCATTCACACTAAATCCTATGGAAATGTTTCAGAACATTGCAGAAGTCCGCAACTATCACCACTAAATAAAATCTTCAGCCAAGGCACGCCACCAGTAAAGTTATGCTGTAATGTCTTTATACTAGCAGAAGATCAGGCTCAGGTAAGTCAGATCTCTACTATCATTCTGGTAGAGTATGCCATTTAGCTCTGACAGTATGACAGAACCACACTTTCCCTGAGGCCATCACTAATATTACATCATTGCTGCAGGTCCATCCCACCCTAAGAACTGAATACCTGGAGAGGCTGCATGTTCTTACAACATCTTGGACAACTGAGTGTAAATCTGAAAATTATGGGTAAAGTCCAGCGATACACTAAGCATCACTGCTTCAACAGAATTGAGGGAGTGAGATTTAAGTTTCTGTAGCAAAGGCTGCAGCAGAACGGGAGACTCACACTGCACTGTATCCTGTCCAAAAATTAATCACGTGTAAGGCTTCATATGCTGTGACCAAACCCGTGGGCCATCTGGCTCTCTGATGCAAGGCAGATGAACTTCCTCAGGGCAACACAGGAATGATTCATTTTCACTTCTCTCAGCAGCATTTGAAACCCAGGCAGCAGCACAGCAAGGCCAGACTCCAGGACCAGACTTTCAAACAAGCTCAGGTACAAAGATGCAAGTGTTCATCATGCAAAATCTGAGTTCATATTATAGAGTTCAGATCCTTTTGAGCACTGAAGACCCTGCATTATCCAGGTGAAAATGACACAACGATATTGAGAACATGAAAAGACCAGTCTCAAGTGCTCAAAGTGGTGTGCTAAAATATTTACCCGTTGTATTACTTGTCTTTTCACATCTCTTCAGGCTCAGAGGAAGACATAACGGATTCAAAGAATACGTCAAAGGAACAAGAACTGCAAGAATAGCCCACACATCCGCCCAGTAGATATGTTTTACTACCAGAACTATTTATGATTCTGAACAGTGGAACAAATGAGGCATAGGAAGTAAAAGAGAAAGAACCCACAAGGAAAAAAAAAGGGCAAAGAGAGAGAGATCACAATTTTTCTCCATCAAAGTCTGCAGAAATTTTGCTAGAAGGAAAAGGCTCTGGGGTGGTAGAACAGTTCCACGCTCTTTTTCAACCAGTCATCAGGATTATTATTACTAACTTCAGAGGAAACAGCACTAGCCTTATATCCCAGAGCCTACGCTGCTTTTGGTTACACCATTATACATTTCACTATAAATCAACTGCCACCAAATTTAAAACAACTCTGAGTGGTGAGTGTGGAGCAACGTTGCACAACCATGTAAGAAGCACAGGCACAGACCATCTTTTGAGGCAACCTCTGTTTTATGCAAATGCCTGACATAAGACGCATGCAAAAACTAGAAAAAAACCAGCATGATCACAATACTTCTCTTGTCACTGTGATGACATTTACTCTCAACCAGCCTTTACGATGGCACCAGAAACTTACTTTGCCCTAGGGTGAGAAGGAAACATCTAATTAAGCAGTCTTAAAAATCTGGTCGTCAGGACTTAAACCATGCTTTACACTGGGCAGACAAAACTGCTCTTTGCAGGAACTTGAACAAGACTGGACTAGAGAGGGGTCCTAAAAAACAGCAGAAGTGGAAGATAGCAAAAGAAAAACAACAAGAAAATTGCTCAGTTAAACTGTCCTCTTTTTTCCTCAACAAACAGTCTTGTTGAGCCTCTCTTCTCCCCACTCTCTTTAAGTTCATTCTGATTCAATACTTACTGAAGCTAAACTTTCACTAGGCTTTGCATCCTGCATGCTTAACTCTTTCTTGCCACCTGAAAGATGAATGTTTTGGGGGTTGTAAGCAATAAACACAACATCACAGTCATAACTAGCACAGTGCGATACCAGAAACAGAGGATTTTTCTACTTCTACGAGTGTTAGCATACATTTTTCTCCTGCCTCTACTGAAACCTCCACAGATACAAAAGCAAAGCCCACAGCCAGGCTAAACCTGGGATTATTAAGGACTTTCACAACACAATCACTTGTAACTGTGTTTCCCTCTATGAAAGACAGATCCTTGAAGATCCAAGACAAGATAGGCCCAAACCTCCAACTAGTATCTAAGGCTATCATAAAAGTTTATGGGCCACACCCGCATAAGCCATAGTTTTGATCTCTATCCAGATTGGCTCCAGTTATTTAACCTCCCAGTTATCTTCAGATCAGAAGCAAAGGGCTAAGGCACTAAATGGTGCTTAAAGCCCCACCCAGAGCTGCTGGGTTAAATCATGACTCCATAGCATTGATCCCCATCTTTAACTAAACTACAGGAGGGAAGGATATCAGTCCTCGAAGACCTGTTATCCCACAGCTTACATATCTGGGCTATGCATAAATCAGCTGGCTACATACTTAAGTAGGGTCCCAGGCATAGCAAAATTAGAAATAGTAAGAAAATTAAAAAATAGCAGGGGTTCATTCTAGACTCTGTTAAAAGGGAAACGCAATGGTTTAAAGAAGAGGAAAAACTCTTAGAAGACCTGGAGCATCAACTACCCTCCCAACAAGGCCTAGTTTTACTAAATTTCTTTTCCACTACTTAGGTTGCTGGTATGTGCATTTCAGCACCGGACTTAAAACTCTTCTGATACCTTGGCTACCAACTTCAGGAAGCTGGGATGGATCAGTTAGAATTGTCCTGTTTCTTTATGTTCTCTCCCAAGAGATCCATTATTAGATACTAGGCTAGAGAGGCCTTGGGACAAACCAATATGGGAAATTCTCATGAGCCCAAATCACACAGATGCACCAATAGAAAGGGTGAGTATTAGAACCTGAAGGCCTGCAGCCAATGAGAGCCCTTCCATTGCAATGCCTGCCTCTACACCTTGTCGTCAAAAACACTGAGACTTGGACATACGTGCAACAGAGGAAGAAGCACAGTTCACATACTGCCAGCCATCTCAGGCCACCCTGCTTCTGAGGCAACACCGAGCCAGCAAAGCAACATCATTGTGGACAGTACAAGCCAGTCCATCTTGTGTTTCCTCTTCTGCTCATCACATTTTTATCTCGTATCTACATACATAACAGTCTACTCCATTGACAAGTCATGAGCAGGGTGTTCCTTTGCAAGGTTAAGGAACACACCATGCATTGCTAGAGCAGTGATCAATGTTGTGTAGACTGTGTGTCCTGAAGAAATTCCTCAAGCATTTCCTGTAAAGGAGGCTGACATTACCTGTTGACTCTAAACAAGCAAAGCCTGTCTACTGGACCAGCTGTGAAACACAAAGTCATATGAAGCCAAAGGTGCTGTTATTTGAGGACCAAAGTTACACAGCAAATAGCTTATAAAGTTAATCAGGAAGCACTAAGGTGGCATTTATGTAGCTGTCATCTGGACTTACTCAGAAAGGTCACTGTCACTGAGCAATTAGCTAATGGAGCATTTCTAGTTACTGAAGATTGTCAGAACTCAGTAGTCAGATCTGTTCAGAATACCTGAGAACAAAGATTATCTAGAGTCTACAGAGAAAGCAGAAAGTAGATTTAGAAGCACCATTTAGTAAAGCACTTCCTATGACAAAGGGAAGGGCAATTTATTTCTGAGTTAAGCATTTCTTTTCCTTTTGAATCATCTGTAATTTCCATCTTTTACAGTATTGTCGCATACTAACAATCCCTGGATGACGAAATGCTCTGGGCAATAAACCTGGATCTACCTCACACTGATCAGAACTAGACTCAGACTTTCCCAGATTTCACAAGAACATTTTGCATTTCCAGGATCACACCAACATGGTCTGAGCATCTCTCACTTCATTTCTGCTAGGAGATTCCTCCTGCATTCTCTTCTAAGGACAATTCCTTCTTTCTTTCAGTCTTCTTAGTAAACTTAACTCTGAACATACATCAGTTGACAATATTGAAAGATAGTCCTTGAAAAATGTAAAAAGTGACATCCTTAATTAGTATTAAAAATTTAAGCTGTGTGGTGTTTTAATTGAAAAGAGATGACTCTTTCAAGAAAATGTTTTCAAAGAAACAGAGAATTCAGTCATCTGATGTCCCTAAATCTTTAAATATATTATCCTGAGATCAGAGAACACAATTCTGCTTTCAGCCCTGCCATTAATTTTCTGTATATCTTGATCTCGCAACACATACAAAAAAACCCCTTGATATACTAAGTTCCCATGTTTCTCATCTCTCTGTGGTTACTGCCCTGCAAGATGCTTGACTAGCAAAAACAGAGTTCTAACAGCTAGATTTGCAAAGACAACCTCAGACTTCAAGTTGAATTCTCTCCCTCTTTACACATCTGGTAACACAGGTTCTGAATTTCAGATGAGCATTGGTCCGTTGAGCAAGACGGTGCGCTTCTATACAAACCCTTTTAAGGGCAGCACATACATGGATGCTCCTGAATTGCTTGGATACTGTCATGTGAAAGATTCTGTGGAGGACACATAGACTGTGAGGAGGAAGACTACAACATTGGCTGAACAACTCTTGACTTGCTTTGGTTTTTGACAGGGAAAATAGAAAAGGCAGACATGGCAAACTAACGAAGGGTGAAAGTTCATCTCCCCACCATAAATGAAGGCAGGTGACAATGAGGGCTGGAAATCAACGTGCACATTGTATGTTGTTTACTCATCCCTGCATGCAGATGAGAGAGCCATCTGACTTCAGTACACAGCCGCCTTCCCGGTAGCAGCGCGGTGCCTGCCTCTCTCTGCTCCAGCATGGCCATTGAAACAAGCCGATACAGACTTGACGGCGCCAGCAAACCTGCAATAACTTGTTCGTTGCCACAGTGCCCATCCCATCACCTATCTCCATTCACACTCCTCCTTATTGCTCACCTGATAACGATAGACCTGACCTGCTGGGGTGTGCTGCAGAGTGGCAGAGAAGGGGATAAGGAATATCTACCCCTTCTCTCAGCACAAAAGTGTAAAAGTTTGTTCCCAGTTTTATGAGGCATGGAGCAAAACAGCTGCTTTCGCTAAGAGTTGAGGTGTTAACTGCTGAGGTATTGTGAGGTGGCTCCTGCCAGCCCACTGTGTCTCTCCGGACAGGTCCACACACAGGCTTCTGTGTTGGGCTGAAACAGGTGTTAGGAAGGAAACTATTTCACGGTGGAAGGTGGGAGAGGTAGGGATTTCTCAAAGTTTTAAAGGGCTGGAAAAACTTGCTTTCAATTCAAGCTTCAAACAGAACATACACACCTGGGAAGTGAAGGTTTTCCCTGCCAAGTCTCTAATTCTCCACCTCTGCCTGGCATTGCAGGCCTGTTTCTAAAACTCCAAGAGGAATTCATCTGACTCCAGATCTACAGCATCTCTTTCCAGGCTGTCAAACTGTGAGAGGGGATTCTGTGATGCAGTTACAAGTCCTGTAATGATCAAATTGAGATTTCTGACTTGTTTTGTATATAGGCCACAGAACAGCTGTCAAGTAGTAAAATGTCTCGGGTGCAGGAGCCAGGCATTAATCAGATGAGAGCGCTGCAATTCTGAGCACAGGCTCTTACTAGGGGGCTTTTAATGGTACTCGAATGTATACACGCAGAAAGATATTTCTCATGTTTACCGGACACTTAGTCCTGTCACCTGGGCAAGGCAGGTGTTGCAAACTCCATTAACAAAAGCCAGAAGGAGGATTTTCACCTCATTTTGTCTGCACATAAAGCTTATTCAAAGGAACAGGCTAATCCTTGGCCTCTGCTGAGGCTGGCCACAAAACTGAAGGGACGGTGCATTTTTGACAGCAATGGCCAGGCACTGGTCTAAGATCTGAGAGGCAGCTCACCACAGCTAACAAACATATCAGTCAGTAGAACATTATAAATGGAAGAATCACGTTGGCTAAAGCAAGTTTCCAGCTGTGCAAACACTCCTAGAAGCTTGCACTACAAATCCCAAACTAGTTGGGGAAATAGAGCAAAGAACTACTACTCCAGCAATTCATCAGGCCCCTTTGCTTCGCAAAGCACCTGAGACATGAAGACATACTGAATCGCTGCTCAACACATTGTGTCCTACTACTGCTGGACTTTGCACTGACATGGGATGGTCCAGACCAGCATCTCAACGTCTGGATAAAAGGTCTTTGGGTATCTTGTTCTTCTCCCTCTGACTTAAAGAAGTTATATATCACATAAGATACTGTAGCCTTGAATAATAGCCTGCTGGTGACTTTGAGATTACTTTTTGCTAGCTCCCAGAATACGACCAGATATAATTTTTTCCATGCTGACGGAAAAAAAGTGAAGAAAATTCAGAATTTCTGGGCACTCCAAGGGTAGGAGATCATCTGGAAAAGATGGTGCAAAGGGGAATCTGGAAGGGG
>NW_009636550.1:174837-177851 GCF_000690535.1 Cariama cristata | reverse complement strand
GGGGGAGTGGGGAGGGGGGAAGGAAAAACAAAAAAGGAAAAAGAAAGAAGAGGAGGAGCAGCAGAACTACCTCGTAATGGGAGCACATAACACCCTAAGACAGGTGCCTTAAACAAGCACCAATACTGTGAGCCTATGAAAAGTCTGCCCTTACCCTGCCATAAAAGAGACCAGTTCTGGACCAAGGCTGGAAAATACCACCTCAGGGCAATAAATCTCCCATTGATAGGGTCTGGCAAACACAAGCTTTGAGAAAGGTTGAAGTCAGCTCTGAAGTATATAATGACTCACTTAGGATTGAGGGAATTAGAACGAAAGGTGACACTCAATATAACAGCGACATTAATAAGTAATCGTTGCCTGCAAATGTCTGGGCAGTTATAAAACATTGGCAAGACAAAACTTAATCTTATGATTAAGTCTGGCTCAGCTACATAGAGCAAAATGTTCTTTATCAAGTAACCCTGGGGAAAGCCCTCCAAAGGATCCATGCTGATAGATGATCACAGGTATCTGTTACATCTCAGCCCACACCCATAAAATCTTGCCATCCAGTAAGGTCCACACCTTCCTACGGTCTCCCTCACAATCTTTGTGAAGATGCTTGTCAGTTCTCCCTCACTCTCACAGTTAGTCCCATAAGGGAAAATTATTCCTGGCCAACTCCTGCGTTTTGCACTGTATTTTAAACAAACCAAGGTGCTGGTAAGTAACACACAGCATCGGTGTAATCTGAGAAATGAGCTTTTGGGTCATTAGAAATGCAGCTAAAACAAATAATAAATATAGTGCAGTGACATTTATGGTGAAAGCCACCAGAGCTTTGGAGATTTCCCTGCCTGGTGCTGTAAAGGCCTACCCAGCACCAAAGGCATTTAAAGCTAAATTAAAATCCTCATTAGCTGCTCTTGAGTGTATTTGCATTGATGAGGTCCCTGGTGGATGTGGTTTTATGGGCATGGAGGTAAACCTGTGTGGCATAACTACAGAAAGAGCTTTCAGCTGCACTGATGTAACCTGCACGTGATATGCCAGTGATTGAGATATTCCATCATAAGCCAACCTAGCATGAGTGCTCCATGCCACAAAATAAAAATAAACAAACAAAAAACCCACACAATTGTCACTATGCTATCTGATTCAGACAGGAAGATGTAGGTTTAAATACAGGCGAGGATGTTTATCCTTATACCCCCATACATGAAAACCTCAGAGCTACTGTTTATGTTTACGGTGAACTGACTGACCAGTACATTTTGTCCAACTCTAAAATGATGGGGATACAACTTGTTTGTATGAAGAACAAGTGATCATAATCACCCCTTCGGAGTCTCTCATACCACTTGTTTTCTAGCAACAGCTGGATTTTTAATTCAACTTTGTTTAATGCTATCATGTGACAGTGATAGGTAATACATAAAAACCTTAAAAAGACAGACTGGCATATTATATCCAACCAGCTATGAGTTATGATTAAAAGAAAAAGGAAGTTCAAGAAGAGCTCCTGAAGCACCTTTCCAAGAAAAAAAACTGTAAGCATGAGTTGGGATGAAAGGAGGGAAACAGTGTGAGAGGTATTGCATACGGTACAGAAACTATGGGAAAACAAACCCTTTGGGGACCTCTAGATGTGTGGTTCGATACACAACCCCAAGATAGCTGTTTAACTCTGGGTGTCTAATTTCATATTAGAAAAGCACTGTATCTTGCACATACATCTCCATTACCATGACGAAATAAGCCTCTCGACATCCTGGCCAGGTACTGGAGATGAAACTCCCTGCAGGGGGAATATCCACTTGATGTTATGCCATTTTGCTCAGTAAAGAGTCCGAGTCAAACTATGTAACAGGCACTGTAGTTCTTCTCCAAGAGAAAGCTGATGTTTAAATACAATTCAGCACAGTTACATTGTACTTACTCACTATCCTTCTCTGATTCCTTGGGACACAGGACTCTCTGATTTCTGTCTAAACAGTTTTTGTAACTAATGCCAGTTCCATCTCAAACGTGACTGCCTTTCTGCACAGGGCAAGTACCTGTGTGTGTATGTACGTCTGTGCACGTTTTACATACACGTTGCTTTATACTGCCGTAAATGGGTTTGTGGTTTGTAAAATGGGTTGCATAAATCATTAACTAATGATAATACAAGTATGAATAATGTAGGAGACAGCAGGGCAAGAGTCACCGCTCCATCTTCAACACCATCTTGGACGCTTGGATAAGCAATGTGCCCACAGTAGCCTTCCCTGCCAAGAGCACCATTACATACAGAAACGCTGAAGAATCACAAAAAGGTTGCAGTGCGTACCATGGGAAATGAAAGGACTTTATCAATAGTATGCTAATGCAGAGGACTTTAACCGTTTAAATCTTTCTGTTCAGTATGGCCAAACGCAGGTATTCAGATTCCCCAATTCCTGTTCCCTCAATGGTGGTTCCTTTTCGTTCATGAATTATGAGATACTGCTGCATCCTGCTGTTAGAAACTGAACTGCAACTTGTGAGCTGTTCACAAGTTCGCAAAGGGAGTTTTCCAGTCTTATCTTTATTAACTGTGAATTTATCTCTCTTCCCAGATACAATGTTGAGCGAGAAGGTGAGCTGGAGGTCCTGCTGTACAAGGATCAAATGCCATAAACGGCCCAGAGTGTGACTGTTTCGCTTGTGCCCTTTTAATTGCCCCCATTAAAGCACACATTAAACACGCAATCCCTGTGACCAAAGGTAAGAGGGAGTTTGGGTGTAAGCAAGCAATCACTTGATAAGACAACAGCATTTCAAAACACCATAAATTAATTCCCCAGGCTAATTTCCCTAAGAGCAATGGAGATAATAAATGTCATTGTTGGCGTTAAGGGTGACTGAAGAATCTGGTTCATGTGCCTGCCAACATGCTACCGCAGCAATGCCACAGAACTGAAGCTTGCTGGCTTCTTCCAGAGAGGAACAGAACAGTAGACATGTAAAAACGTGCTGCAGCCTGTGCTGCTGGGGCACGGTAATTTTAC
>NW_009636550.1:165223-174826 GCF_000690535.1 Cariama cristata | reverse complement strand
AGCGGAAACAGAAAAAGGAAAGGTTCCACCAAATGACACCGAGCAGGGCCATTTCACATGGCAGACTGCAAGAGATGCCCTAAGAACAGAGGCAGAAAAATCATTCTTGAAGGCACAAGACATAAATCTAAATTACTGTGGATTAATGAGCCAAGAGGAACGGGTCAGAAGGGGAATTTAAGGACACATACCGTCCTTGATCAATGTCTGGAACTCCCCTTGAAGTTTAACAGAAGACCCTTTACACATCAGAGTTACAAGAGGTCCATAATGGCCATTCACTCTCACACATGCCTGCATGTCCACACTAACACTCACGCTCACCACCTCTTTTTCATGAGTGTAAAATACCTCCCAAGTCTCCTGTCTTAACTCCTAGCCTTCCAATATACATCTCCTTGCATAGAGAGCCAAGATGGACCAAGAGTGGATATTACAACTTGGAAATTTGTCCGATCACTTCTTTTAGGTTTTACACGGAACTCACTTTTTTCCCCACAGTGGTTCAATTAAACTCAAAACCTCAAAAGAGTTTACATCATAAATACAACAGGGCACTACATAAGCTACCAGCATGAAAAATCTGTATCCACCAAGCTAAAGGCTAACTCTAACCCCCCTCATAACAGCTTAAATTAAAAACAATTTAGTTAACAAAAGCCAATATGGTAGCAGGATCGGATCAGCCTGTCTACCTCTCCTCGTGAGTTACACCAGTTTACGTTTCGGAGAAGCAGTAAGCAGATGCAAAGTCTCTCCCTTTATCCAACACCATCTTGGCTTTATCTGCCTTTGCTCAGACCTGTCTGTCTGAATAGTGGACTGTACTAGTTTACTATTACTAGAGTTGTTCAGAAATTCCTTTGAGTATCCTTACAGCACCTGTAACTAGAGGGCTGGCAGGGCAGCAAAGGCACAGAAGGAAAATATAACTTAGAGATACAACACAAATGTTTTTTCCACATAAGCATCTCCAAAAGCCTGAAGACTGGTCCAGACGAGCAGACAAGATATTCTACTTACTATAGCTCTGCAAATCATATTAAAGAAAGTTGGGAAGTGACAAGCCATCCCCATGCCTCAGTGTATGCTCAAGTAGAGCTCTGCAGCTTCGAGACCACATCAGCAATGACTTTTTAAAATTCAGGGTTTTTTTGCTTAGATTATTAACATCATCATTAAGGGCTAAACAACCTTGCATTTCTGGCATGCATTTGTAGGCTCATCTGTGTGTTAAGTGAATAAACAAAGGAACTCAAAAGGAAAAACAATATATATTACATTTATATATACATATATAATATATACACACATTCAGGGGTATATATTTCCCTAACCATACTGCATAAATATATATTTATTAGACATACTGCATTATGTGTACATCATAACACACTGAAGGTTTTAAAAATCTTTTAGAAAACTGGCTGGTTTCCTTACAATTTAGTTTACATGGTACGACATAACGTATTTTTAAATACCATGGACATTCGCCAATTTTCCAATATTTAATTATCTGTGATAAATCATTACAAACATTTTATAAAAGAAACATATGGCAAATTTTGTATTCTTTCCAGATGAGTGATATCCAGACACTCTGATATATGAATGACCTCCAGAGAGGCCTGTATTTTTACCGTTTTGATTGCTTTGCTTCTGGTTTGGAGCCCGTCATTGAGACTTTGTCAATTAGAATGAAATGTTGGGTCTTAAACTAAAAAGCCTCAGAAGTGAGAAGTGAGTGGTTCAGCAAGGGTATTTAGGCAATCCATTCTCATTCGGTTCAGTCTAAACCACAGTATTAATTACTTTCAACCCAAACATGTGATTCTATTCCCCTCTCCAACAATTCTCAAACCCTTGTGCCAATTCAATGCCTACTTGAACAGAGAAGTACAAGGACCCCCAAAACACCCAGTTCCTCTAAATTTCATGCAAACAAGCAGCAAGGGAAGAAAAGGGAGATGATACTATTGCCTCACTTGGAAAGACTACAGCAGAACTCACTCTCATCAGAGAATCTATGCAGCAGAACCATTAATTCTTGTGCTCAAGAAACTACCTGTTGAATGCTGCCATTTGCGCCAAGTCAATCTCAGCCGACTTTTGCTTTGCAAATGCAGGAAGGCCAGCAATACAGCATATGGCACAGTACCAGTGATCTGTGACATAGGAAAAACAGTGATCAGAAGCATGAATACAGACACAGGGTCAGAACAACTGGTCAAGCTGTATTTCAAAGAAACTAAAGTGCTGTAGGTAGGATTGAGTGTAAATTTACAATCCAGAAGAAGAGATGCATTTTCATGCAGAGAGAGTTGCAAAAATAACACACACATCGCAAAAGCTATGCAACATATTTAACTGGGTATTGGGAAACCTCAAACTGAAAGCCTGAAGATTTTACTCAAAGTTTTAAAAGTTGCTTTTCAACAGAGAAATTGATTCCTTTTTGAAGGAAGGAGATGCCTTCTTGAAAAATGTTCATTTCAGATGAAATTAATTTTCCTGTGAGGATGATTTTGATGGAACTTTTTTCTTTTCAACCAGTCCAGTACTTTCCGTACCCTAAAGGTAGGCACTGCAATTGCAGGATATTGCGGACTGTAATATCCAGGTAACAATATTAACTCAAGAACATGGACATAAATGAACACAGGCTTTCATTCTTCATTTGTATTCCCACCTCTTTGCCAACACCCCCTCAGCAACTCCCTCCACTTCTCTCTAAAGAAAGAGAACACATATGCACAAAAGAGAGTGGAAAAGATGCTCTTCAAAAGAGTGCTCTCTATTGAAACACATGTACCGACTGGATAGCTGACAGCTGCTGAGACTGGACTTATCTCTGACATCTTTTTGAAGAGCTTTTGAGTCCTCTAACCTTCATAAAGACCTGAATCCAGGATTACCCAACATCGAGAGAAGGAGTGTAACGCTGGCCAAATTGTGTTCTGACAAAGGTATGAATCCAGTAGCGCATGTGACAGAAGGAAGATGTGAGAGACATCAACAATTTAAATATATTGAAGAACTGACATAGGAAAAAGATAGCCTGGAAAATGAATTCTATGTCATTTTGGAATTTCCACGAAGACCAAGATGCCAATTAGCACAGGAGGAGCCATACTTAGCCTCAGTAGTTTTTTCCTTATCACAGGAAGGAAGAACGTATTTGAAGATGTAAGACAATGTCAGACAATAGACAGGCGATTCCATAACTGGAAACTCACCAAGGTCAGAAAGAGGGCAAAAGTGCGATGTAATGTTAATTATATCCACGTGCAGGATGAACAATACAGAGTTGCCAATCTCCCTCACATAGATCTTCAAGATTTTCCCCGATACAGACCAAACCAGGAATCCGATTACAAAATTTCAGTTCACAGGACTTGCCTTTCCTGTCTCCCTCCACATCTTTTGTTTATAATTTTTAGTACTCATAATGGCAACTAGAATGAAACTGTTTCATAACGCAGTAGAGTTCCGAAAGAGGTCCAGATTCTGTATCTATTTGACTTTCTCCACATCACTAATGTCTTACCTATAAGACCTTCTAGTACCACAATTACCCAAACACTTTCCAACAGGATTTCCAATTTGTGCATACAAAGGGCCAACTTAGAAGTTTATCCAAATTTCAGGATGGATTTTAGTGGGTTTTTTTAAAAAAAAAAAGGAAAAGAAGAAAGAAAAAAGTGCAGGCCGTAAGTGTTCCCTGCACACAGATTGAGCCATTACAAATGATTAACTGAACATAAGACGCAGGATACTCTGAGTTTTTACTCATGAGGACCAGACAAATAAGCAAATAACCTCTGATTCCATTCACATGGGTTTCAAGCAGGCTGAGAAGTAAGTGATGACCATGTAAGGCTGTAACACATCTGCAAGTATGTTAAATTCCGTGGTGAAAAGGTCTAGCAAAACTAATCTGAAATTTGATTCAGAATGTGGAATTAATTTCAAAGACTGGGGCAAAAAAACTCAGCAACCCATTAAAACAGATAGAGAAAATAATTTGAAATAGCCCATCCTAAAGGATTAAAACTCACAAGAAAAGAAAAGTCCATAGCATCTGGCATTGCACCATATCTGCAGAGATATAACATGGAACCCTTTGCTCAGGACCTGGTAAAGGATTTAATCTGTCTGAAGAATAAAATTGCAATGAAACATGAAAGGAAAAGTGGATCTGTTCAAAGAATACATTTTTACGTTTACCAAATCAATTCATTCCATTTGGCCTGCTCACTGAAGCTCTCCTGTGCTACTGGAGAGCCTGACAGAAGAATACAGTACACCTGTTGGAAGAATACAGTTTTAAATTCATACAGTTATGTTTTTAAACATGCTTTTACCCTGCACCATCTGCAGTGGGACATAGATGACACCTGATATTACAGCTGCTGGCTGTTTTCCATCTGCAAGCCACTGGTCACAACTTCTTGCAAGTGACAGTGTTAAGGTACTGCAACCCTCCAGTCAACCAAACAAAGCTCCGTTTAGGAAAATTTGCTGGGATTCTCTCCGCTCACAGGTTCCCAGTTCTCCTTTTTTAAGAGGCAGAATCCTAAAGACAGCATTTCCAGGAACAGGGGAAGAAGATATATTTCCTAGCAGTTAACAGAAGTCTCTTAACAGCACAGTGACAGCCCAATAACTCTCAGCCTACAGGCAACACCCTTTTTCTGTAACAGATTTAATTTTGAGGAAGTTATTGTCAGTATTGATTTATATATCACTAGCAGCTTGAACCTTCAGCTGATGTCAAAAATTTACTGTACTGGGTGTTACACAAGCCCACAGTGAGGTGCAAAGGACACAAATGGAAAAAGAGGAACAGAAGCCTAAGATTTGTTGAAGGTTACAGGCTGAGATAGATACCCTGTTCAAGTACTACATCATGCTGGCCAGCTTGTTACTCATGGTCACCCAAGCTTAAATACCTCAGCGGGATTGCAGCTGTAAAGATGGGAAACCTGTGCACTAGTACTGGGTTGACATTAGGTCAACCTATAACAGCTTTGGGTTGCAATGGGCAGAAGCTAGCATTGTACAAGTTGTGGAAGGGTCTTCATCTATCAAGTCCCCTGGAACTGATTCAAGAGAAACTGAATGTAAAATATGTGATAATGATCTCAAAACACAAGTTATCACTTCCTGGCTCTGGCAACTCAGACTGAACACACACAAATCAAAAGACATGGAGAATGGCTGAGCAGTAGTGAACAATACAACGAATAATACCAGAGCAAGATAATGAGGTTTCCAACTCAGTTTTGTACATGCAACAGGTTCGTATTAGCACATAGTCGATATCCTTCTAATCATCTGCAAAATAAAGAATTAGTAACCCTACTGACTTAAATAAAATTATACTGATGCAAAGAGACAAGACTATGACACAAAGCTTGAAGAATCTCAGTTGCTGGAAGTCTTCTAGACCCTTTGAAGATTTTTCTCGTCTAATAATAACAGTGCAAATGAATGTTTCACATGTGAAAGGTGAAGCTTACTCTGAGCATCTGTAACAGTTGTTCAGAAATAATATGTACTACGCTTTAAAGAACAGTGTTTTAAGTGGAGCACAGTCAGGAAGAAGAGGTTCAAGAACTTCAGGAAGTGAAGAAAGAAGAAATCTATTTTTATCTTGTTAACTAGGCAATTGCGATAAATATCAGCATTTTTCAAGAGGTTGTCTAAATCAAAACAATTATCATCTTAGCACACCATTAATATTACCTTCAACAGCAAACACTCTACTGACCTAAACAAACCATGAAACATACATCTTAATTTAGAAAACACTCTTACAACGTTACCCCAACATTCACTATCGGGACTTTCAGTTTTCAACATGCCTGAACATCAGACCTAAAAGACTACAAGCTGTGTTTGCAGCTCACGGGATATCTCACTTTAAGTGGCACCCGTATCTCTCTGTTTTCATTAATTCAGTAGCCTTCAGTACCTTCTGGCACTTGTAATCGAATGCACAAGAGCATCTGCACTAGTAGAAATCTAAACTACAAATGCTGTATTACCAGGTTCCTCTGAGACATGAAATAATCCTGGAATGGTCAGCCTCATCCTATAATGTTGAATAGCAATTACCTTTTCGTACTATTTAATGAAAGTGAAAGGATTTTTACACTCTGCCAAAGCACAGTAGAGAATGCGGAGCAGAAATAGCAGTGGCCACTGTTTAATAACGCACAATACTGTCACAAATACACATTAGTTCCCTGCAGGGAGTGAGAATGCCTTTGCATACAGATCCAACAGAAATGGGAACCGGAATTTGGGAAAGAGAATTTGCTCGGTCTGGTCAAAAAGCATCTTGATCTTTGTGACACAGGCCACGTTTGCCTTAGTAACCACTGCTACCCAGGTCCACAGAAATGACACTTCCTGGAAGATCTGGGGCTGCCTGGTGCCAGATCCCCCAGGATCACTGTGCTGGGACACCAACCCGGGTCTGCTGCAGAGAACTGGAAGTGGGGCCATGCCGTGGGGTGATCGCTTCTCTCTCACGTTAGCTGGTTGCGCTAGCCTTCATCAACAAGCGTCAACTTGGAGTGGAAGGTGACATCCCCTAAATCTCCCCACAATAAATCAATTCCTGGGGCTTTTTCTTGATCAAGTCTCCCAGCACAGTCCTGCTGATCAGGGACAACCCTAAGAAGTTTTGTGCTATCTGCTAATAAGCTACTGTTGATACAGCTGCAGGTCGGTTTTTTGCTTTGTTTTTTAAGGAGTCTATTAGATACAGACTGACACAAACTGCAACTTTCCTAATCTTTCCAAAGGGTCAGTTTTATTTCCTAAAGTGCCTAAATATCACAGGCCAGGCCCACCAACTGCTCAAGAAATCAGGCAAGTTTAAATGGTTTTGTTCTTTTCCCAGGGAGATACTTTCACATGGGGGTCACTGAACAAGCGCCGCCGTCCCCTCCACCCCTCCGGTCCCCCCTCTCCTCCCCACCCCAAACCCTGGGGGATTCTGGGAATCCGACTGTAAATGACACTACCAGCTGAGACGCAATGGGTGTTGGAGCAGCAGCCGCTTCCTGTCGAGCAGGAACCCGAACGTACAGGAATGTGGGAAGACTCCAGCGAGCCTCCTTAAGCAGCCAGAGCGGGCTGGGAACTAGAGAAGAGATAAGGGATGCCCTTTCCTCCTCCACCCACTCCAGCAGATAAGCATCATATGCCTCAGACATCTTGTCCACTGATCTGGGCTTTTCAACTGTGTCTCAGTATCTCTGACTCTACCTTCCTTCCTCTGCTCCCAAGCACACCCCCTGCTTAATGAGCCAGTCCACCCAGCGGACTGATAACGGGAGAAGGGTGCCTGTGGAGTGATGGACGAGGGGTGTGTAAAGGCTTCACAGCCAGGAGACACCTGTCTCTTCCGGGGAAGGGACACGGATAAGAGACTTGGGCTCCACAGAAAGCAAACCTCTGTGTTTGAGGAGACAGGTGTGCTCTAACAGACGGAGTCAGAGGCTGTTTGTTCAGGCAACATCCACAGGCCAGGCTCTAAAAGCAATTGATTTATAGTCTATTTGGAAACCGGCACAATCACATACAAATAAAAAGTTAAGATTGCCACGAAATTGCAACACCTTGCTCAGCATACTGCAACAACATGCCACTACCTGGTCAGATAAGTAAGATGCACTGGCTGGTAAATAGCAAAGGGATGGAGAGGCAAAAGCTCATCCTGAGGATTTGTTACTGCTCTCAGAGCCGTACACAAAGGGAGAGACAACCACTACTGCGAAGAGTTTCCTATCTGGACAGACAATACAGAAACAGGGCCAGAGGGTAAATAAGAAAGCACCAAGTTAAAAGTATGCAAAGAGGCAGTAGAAAAAACTGGTCATAGATTCCACGTCTTTTGTCTCTGGAAGGAAGGCACTAAATAAGCGACTGCTCTGCCTTGCAAACTTGCAGGCTTTGGGCCAAGGTAATGACACTAAGGCAGGCTGCATGTCATTCCAGAGCATCCCATGATACTGAGACAGAAGGCAGCAGCCAGTTACGCAGTACAGGAATTTAGGGCCAGGAGAAACGAAAGATAAAGGAGTAAAATTCTTAGAAAATGGATCTGGGGAACTTTAGATCCTGTGTACGGAAAGAAATAACCTTTCCACCTAGTCACCTCCCCCCCAGCCGCCCTGAGTAAAACTAATTCCAAAGTTAGCTCAGATAAAACAATCCTAAATCTATCTGGAGATTCAGAGGACCAGAAAGCCTGAGCTTTTTACACTCCTTCAGGTGTTCTTGTTGCTCATCTAAATGTTTGTCAGGGAAATTGTGCAAACGAAATAATTGAGTCTCCGGTTTATCGTTGGCCCTGCTGCAGGAGCCACAGGATAAGAACAGGCAGGATTGGTCCCAGTGAAAAGACTCTCGGCTCTGGCACCGAAGTTTTCCTTCTGAGTGAAGAATTGCTTGGAACTAAGGAATGCTGTACTGGTTTGAAAGGAAAAACAAAACAAAACAGATTCCACAACATTGCAAGGTTGTCCTTTGGAGAAGAGGAGAATATTATTTAAATACCATCTTTCCACTTTCTCCCCTGCTATAAGCCTTCCTAGGAGAGAAGGAATAGCATTTCAGCCCAAGTCCACAACTACTTTGTGCTTCAAAGTTTCATTATTACTGAAAAATTCCAGCAATCTTCCAGATCCTGATGCCTTCTTACTATGTGTTGCCTTGCTCTTACCATCCCTTGTCTTGAACTGAATATTCAGGGTGCTCTGAAACAAGTGCCCAGCCTTGTGAATTTCTCCTCTTCTATGTTTCATCTGACAGAAAATTGGAAAAGTTGAAATACTTTTAAAAAGGTGGGTCTTGGGAGCCTTCCAATTCAGTTTTGTACAGCCAGCTTCAACGAAAGGCAGTAAAAAGACAATCCTTATCCAAGGATGTTTTTCCCATTTACTGTGGAAGCTCATGCTGACCACTTCCCTGATGCCAAACCAAACTACTTCAGCTCTGCACCACGCACAAGCGTGTCAATGAACACACAGTGCACAGCCCGTGCATTTGCATCGGTACCCACTGAGCTGTCCTTCTCTTGACAGAACCTGAGCCCTTCCAGGACCAGCCTGCTCCTAACATGAATTCAATAATGTACTTGTATTTCCACAAAGTGGGGGGTCACTTGCTACTGCCTGCCCATTTACAGTGGTATCCTGAGAATTAGGACTGTCAGCAATCTGGAGGACAGCGGCATTTTGCTGTCTCTGCCTGCCTCTAGCCCTCCCCATATACATCCTCACATACCCTCCTTTGTCAGCCTCTCTTGTTTCGCTGTGATTGACAGACTCCTGAATTATGAAACGGTAGAAAGAGCCTTGGTGAAGCACAGAGGTATTTTTATCACCGTTTGTGGCCCCCCACCCCCATCATATATATCAGAGTAAGAATGCTTTTACCCAGGAAAAAAAAAAAATCTATAGAGTCCTCGAAGGAACAGTTTTTATACTCCTCTCAGCAGCCTGTCCTCAGTCTAGTTCCCTTTTCAATGGGCTGCTGGCTCCTAGCTGTCTGCTGATAGGAAGGATTAGCTACAGAAATGGCATA